>NC_137615.1:53924950-53987720 GCF_963280865.1 Gymnoscopelus braueri | reverse complement strand
GACGATGTCCAGTTAGCCTATCATCATGGGGCTGTAATAAAGAATATGCTCTCCAAAACCGATTCCTTTTTGGAATGGTCAGGATTAGAGGTAAAAGAATCCAAATGTGCAGTTTTATATGAAAGACGGAGTGGAGGAAATCGCTGGTACCACTCTAAAACAGATACACCAACTGATTTCACAATTTGCAATAAACCCCTTAAAGTCTATTCACGTCACGAGACTTACACATATTTGGGCCACAAGTTTAATGTGGCAGGCGAGTGGGGCGATCAGGTCGAGGTAATCATTGCTGAGCACTCCAGCAGATTGCTGAGTAATCCACACATCGCCTCCACTGTTGTAGTGCTAATTTTGGAAGTGGGGGAGCGCACCTCTTTGACACATGCACGCGCGCGTGCATGCGTCAACCGCGCGCGCGCATGCGCGAAAATGTTTCGGGTCTCGCGCGGATTGGAGGTCTTTTTTTGTTACTATATTTCGGTTTTAGGGTTAACCTCTGATCCACCCTTAGCTCTTGAGTCTGACTCTTGCCAAGTCTGCTTATTTGGCCTGTGGACCACCCCACAGGGTTTTCTAAATCTCACCTGCACAACCCAATATTATGCTGTTGTTACAAATTTGTTGCTTTTAAATGTGCAAATGATATTTTTTTAAATCATTTAAAAAAAAGAAAGAAAAAAAAAAACATATTTTTTTATTTTTTATTTTTTTAAGCAGTTAGAGAAGTGAGGGAGCGCCGCTCCCCCGCGTCCCCCCTCCACTACACCCCTGATCGCCTCTGCCTCTAATCATGAAACTGGAGGCAGTCAGAATAATAGCATTGGCCAAGGTACAACATCTTTTCTCCAATGTACATGTTCCACGAAAATCACTACGTGATTTGACTGACAAAACTGTGCACTTAGTGAGACAATGGACTGGTCTTAACACACACACAACACGTGACATTATATTTCACAGTAAACGTGAGGGTGGTTTAGGTGTTCCCAATTTTGAATGGACATATATTGCTGCGAGGCTCTCCCACTTGTTAAATATGCTTAACAATGATGACCAGTATGTGAGAGAGCTTGCACGTTCATCTCTATTTCTGGACCTAAAACGACGTAAGGTCCCCCTGGCATGTGGCTCGGATCCTGGCTTCAGGAGGAAACCTAGTGGAAAGCTAGACAGTCGCTCTCCCGGCTTCGGTGTGTGGTCAGACTGGCCGGACTTAAACGATCTGTGCTGTTGGGCTGATGTTACCTTGAAGTGGGTAGGGTCTAACTCAGAGGCGATGGCTGTCTCGGAGGACTTTATATCTGACCCCAGTATCTCTGTCAGAGCATCTATGACTGTGTGTGGAACAGAACACCAACTCCCTATGGGCACAACAGCAAAGGCAGCGGCAGCATTGGACTGAACTGAGGTTGCAAGGGAAGACTGCATGTCTCCCCGCTGCGAACCATTCTGTCTCACACTCTGTGGTAAAAGATGTTGCTTTAGACGAATGCATTATTATCTTTACTCTGAAAGCGAGGTTGCAGGTTTTACCATCTAAACTTAACCTCTCCATCTGGTTTCCAGGCAACCATGCTCCTCACTGTATACATCATGGTCATGAACAAATAGCTGAAACCATGTCCCACATCTTAAATGGGTGCCATGTATACAGGGGACTCTACATAAGTAGGCATGACAGAATAGTGGATTTGATATCTAAAGATATCACTTCTATTTTCAGGTCCTCCATCATGCTGTATAAGCATTCTACTGTGAAGCCGAGCATGTTTAACCTGTGTAATGATGATTCTGTGTTCTCTAACATTTCAGCTAACACCCCTGATGTCATTGTTGTTAATGAAAACCATAGGGAGGTGTTCATTCTCGAGGTCGGCTGTACTTTTGATTACAGCTTAGAGGAAGCCTTCCTAACCAAAGTGCTAAAATATTATCAGCTAGAGCAGACCATCTCTCAGCTAGGCTACAGATGTAAACTTTTGGTTTTTATCTTTGGTAGTCTAGGACACGTGCACAAGTTGGTTGTGAGGGGCCTTCAAATGGCCGGCCTCTCCAAAAGGAGGGCTAAACAATTAGCAAGGTACTGCTCAATATCAGCTATTATAGGAAGCCGCTCAATTTGGAGGAGGCGTTGCTTCCTTTACCCATGATTGTTGTCCGCTGTGTTCGACAAGTATGCCATCTTTTGTTTTGTATGTAACGTTGCTCTGCTTTACATGCGCTTTGTAACTAACTGTTTTCCCTTCATCTGACTGCACTGGCAGTGTTTATGTCCTTTGTACATCCTGTACTTCTTATTATGTGGACATAAATAAATATTTCAAATGTGTGTGTGTGTGTGTGTGTGTGTGTGTGTGTGTGTGTGTGTGTGTGTGTGTGTGTGTGTGTGTGTGTGTGTGTGTGTGTGTGTGTGTGTGTGATCATGCGGCCTAGTCGCTTCTTTTGGGCTTGTTGTTGTCGACCTGGCCGCTTGTTTCCCTCGCAAAATCTTGCGACACTGATCGCCAGTTATGTGACAAGATAGAACCAGGCTTGTGTCTTCCAAGCATTTCGGGAGGCTGTAGGTGAATTGAGTCCAGACAGTAGTTGTACACATCCAACTATTCCCCCTGGGAGGCAAACACCTGGTGATGATGGCAAGGGAGAGACAAAAGAAAAACTATCCTATGACAGGAAGATAGCTTGAGGAGAGCCATCTGCCTCTCTACTGCATAGAGAGAGAGAGAGAGAGAGAGAGAGAGAGAGAGAGAGAGAGAGAGAGAGAGAGAGAGAGAGACAGACAGACAGACAGACAGACAGACAGACAGACAGACAGACAGACAGACAGACAGACAGACAGACAGAGAGAGACACAGAGAGAGAGACACAGAGAGAGAGAGACACATAGAGAGACACACACAGAGAGAGAGAGACACACACACACACACACACACACACACACACAGAGAGAGAGACACACACACAGAGAGAGAGAGAGAGAGAGAGAGAGAGAGAGAGAGAGAGAGAGAGAGAGAGAGAGACACACACACACACACACAGAGAGAGACACAGAGAGAGAGAGAGACACACAGAGAGAGAGAGAGAGAGAGAGAGAGAGAGAGAGAGAGAGAGAGAGAGAGAGAGAGAGAGAGAGAGAGAGAGAGATTAAAAGAGAGGAAAAATTAAAAGACTCCCATTCAAGTATTTTTTTCTCAGAAACCATAAGAGCTAGAGTTACCAGATGAGGTTTATAATTTAGTCCGAAATTATAAAAATAATAATCACACCATTCGGCCTGATGGTGGTGCTATAACAGTCCACTTTACGTTTTGGCCTATAACTCTTGAACCGTAGGTCGTAAAACCAAAATGTCTTTTTCCCTGGATTCCTTGGGTCACGACCCATTTGCGTCAGGATAGATTTTCCGCCATTTTGAATTGAACATTTTGCACCTTTTCCTACAGATTCTTTCCAAATCTCACAAAAATCAGTACACGTGATCTATGGACCCATGCGATAAACCTATCCAAACGGCATTTTGATAGTCCTTACCGTTCGTCCGTAATTGGCTTCCAAAGTTAGTGGGAGGGGCCCGTTTTACTTCCACTTTGTTCCATAGGGAGCGCCACAAATGCGCAAAACGTAACCGTTCGATGCAAAAACATGATTTTTGGGGGGATCAATCCTCTCAAAATGAAACGCGAGTGATCTCAGGAGTGACGTGACAATACAATTGGCCCGTTACATTTGTGGGAGGGGCCTATTTCTTTAGTGGGAAGGGCCTATTTCTTAAAATTGAAACGGCACGTATCACGAACGCGGGATCCTATCGACACCGAATTCGAATCGCACGTCGCGCGGCCTCCGAGGGTATTCCTCCCGGCGTATCACTCGAGTCCCGGCGGCGGCGACCCCCGACCGGCGTCGGCGCAACCACACTTTGCAATTGCCCAGAATTGCGACGCGTCTAGTTATAGTTAACATTGTTGTGCAAAGCCATTTATTCCTGAAATAGTGAGTGAAGCGCCAGGATACGCAAACTTACATTTATGAATGGAATCCTGACCCGTCCTTCTTTTTGCTCGTACAGTCCCGAGAACCCCCCCCCCCCACACACACACACACCCACCCCCCGCAGCAGTCCCGCAACACGGCAATGCTTTTTTGCCAATGTATATAACAGAGTATGTCTGACTCTGAATTACATCATATTCAGTCCACATCATATTCAGTCCATAATGTATTGTAACATTATTTTAAACATAATCTTTGTCACAGTCATTAATAGTAGTCCGTGCGCGGAGAGAAATAACTATTCTTAGCTTTTGAGACAGATGAAGTGTGCACCATATATTACAATGTATATAATTGTATTATGCTTATATCATAGAACACAATAGTTGCGTTGTTGTGTTGCTTTCACATTTGAACTTTATCAGCTGAAGCTCTATAATTCAGCATTATGAAAACGCTCCATGCTCACTCTGAGAGCCCACTCGGCTCCTCCACTCGGCTCCATTCGGCTCCTCCAAAAAGCAAATGACCAATTGGGAGCAAACTATTTCCGGGTAAAGCTGGAGTGACCAAGTGGGAGTGAGCGAGTGGTTGAGATTTTGGGTATTGGAATTCAGCTAGAGGCAGAGAGACAGAGACAGACAGAGTTACAACTGTATTTGGATTCCACACCAAATTTCTTCCCCAAAAATAGCCGAGGTAGGGGTCCTTGTAGATTGGCTATTTCTGGGCGTACGTTCCAAGCATGCCAGGCAAGACCTAGCCGGTTGAGTGTCTAGTACCGGAATTTGCCGGAAGTACTTCCCAAGGAAATAACATCGAGGCCCTAGAGATCTGTTTTACATTCTCCATGCATGAAACAAGTGTTGTGATTGGTCAAAAGAAAAAAAAAGCTTCCGGGGGGAGTACATATGTCCCTATAGACATTCTGTGCATTGGGTTGTGACCAGGCGTTTCTCCTCAGAGATGAGAAAAGGCTGGGAGGCTACGTTCCAAGTGGTTACATAGAATCCTCCTAAATTGGAGCTGTTCCTTGTGCTGATCGTTTTTGCTCTGATCTACAAGGTGTGTTTTGTTGATCCAGCATTCATTTGATATAACCCTAAGCCTTTATAAGCCTGTTACTGCAGCCATTCACACAGTCAGTGCTCTTTTGCCAGCTCTCCTTCCTGCCTGCATTTGGCAGCTTGTAAGTGTGTTGCTTTCAGCCTGGATACGCATCCACCCACCCACCCGCTGTGACACTATTTTCACTATTTGAAATAGGGCTTAAGCAGTTAACTCATTCAGTGCCATTAAAAAACTTTGTCTAGTTACCACAGTGCCAGCAATGTTTGAGTGTTTTCACTCACCTTTGAAAAATCATAGAATATTTTTTTTCACAGCAATCGACCCACCGATCGCGGTAAAAGTGGTGGTCTCATACACTTGGAGAAAAAAGAATAGATATCTGTATATGTTGTCTGCCTGTGTCCCTTTATGCCCTTGTAAGGAGATCCTTGATGGCCATATATGGGCATGGCGATTTATGGGCATATCGGGGGGATTGGTGGTTCTGGAAAGTCCTTGTGCAGTGGCAAACGTCTGTAGAGAATGTGTGGAGAATGTCTGAAGAGTGCAAACTGACTGTGGAAAGTGGACTGATTAAGTAATCAAATGGCAGGTGTGAGGAATTCGACAGGTGTGAGGAATTTGCTAAATCAAGCTGAGGCTGGGGTTGCCATGGCAATCAATTGGCTCATTTGGGCCACGGACAGAGCCTTTTCTGGTGGTTCTGGACAGCCGCCTATGCGAACGGTTCTCAAGATACGTGGATTACAGACGTACGTACATACGTAGCCTACATCGCACGTACAGTGATTCCCTGCATTTATTGTAAGATGTACTTTTTTCCCTTTCTAGAAAAGTAGTGGAGTCAAAAGTACAATATTTGTAGTGGAGTGAAAGTATTAAAAAATAAAAATACTCAAGTAAAGCAGAGACAATAAAAAAAAATTGCTTAAAAGTGTACAGTACCTAACTAAATGTACCTTTAGTTACTATCCACCAGGTTTAGTTGTGGAGGTTGCAGTTTCAGCAGAGAATGCCAGACTTCTCTTTCCCAGGCCACACTAGCCAGCTCAGACTGGGGAATCCCGAGGCGTTCCAAGGCCAGCATGGAGAGATAGAATCCTCCATCTGGTGGTTGAGTCTGCCCCGTGGCCTCTTCCCAAAACACAGTGCTCCTGGAACACCTCCCTGGGGAACACGTCCCTGGTATGGGGAGGCGTCCAGAGAGGCATCCTTATATCGCTGTTGTCGGGCAGAAACCTTGTCTCCAAGTTTAAATTTGGTATGTTTTTTTTTATAAATATTTAATCAATGAAAAGTATTAACAAGAGCTTTTAACTAAATAACAACTACATTGGATCCATTAGAACGCACGTTACTTTTTTCAGTTTTTTTATCTTTTCTAAAAAGTATGCGTTTTGGACATGGTTTCCACCTGACAGTGACTATACGAGGCATTGCTTATCATAAAGGTAAAGCACGCTAGTCTGCCGGCCAGTGAGTTTGTTTGTGCCCCACCCCTTTTATGTGAATTGGTTTTAAAGAAATGCATATACATGACCATATTTGTATACATACAGTATATCTTTCAAAAGGATAAAGCACAAAAAAACACTGCAGAGCATATTGAGTTGATAAACATTTAAGCCAATTAGAAGAGAGCACTGAAAATGCTTTTTCTGTTTAATAAAGAGCTGGAGAGACATGAGACTCCTTTTACTGAACAAACACTCTATAGCAATGAGTACTATCATAATATAGAGCTATTTAACACGATTTTAACCAATGTAAATCACTTACCCTACCTTTAACCACTTCAGCCCTGTATACATTTCGACAATTTGAAAATAGCCGATCTACAAGCTCACAATGGGTCGCGATGCAACCCATTGTGAGCTTGTAGATCTGCTATTTTCAAAAGATTTTTATACAATTTATACATTTGACAACTTGTGAAATGGGACATTCTACATAATGAGTACTTTCTACTTTTGGTACTTTGAGGACATTTTGATACCAATACTTTTGTACCTCAAAAGTGACTCAAGTCAATTTTGAATTTAGGACTTTTACTTGTAAGGGCGCGCTCCCACCAAGAGTTAGCTGGCCGCTGTTAAACGCAGGTTGTGCGCGGCCACAGTTTTTTGCAGCCAGCGGATTCTAAAAAACGGGAGTGTCGCGCCTGTCACTCACTTTCAGGAGCCTCCCCGTAGCCCGCACCGCCTGCCATATCTATGCCGCCTGCTGCCTTGAGCACCATGTTGCTTCCTGAGTCTTGAGACGGTCCGCCTTCGACTCACCCGATTGGACAGAGGGAGAAAATCAGCGCCTGCCTCCAGCAGTTTTATGCTTAGTCGCGGAGAGCAGATAAACGCAAGGACTGCGCGACTAGCGGAAAAATCTGCTCTTGCGTGAATCAACGCATTTGCATTGACAATGCATTGGCAGATTCTGCAAACAGCGGCCAGCCAACTCTTGGTGGGAGCGCGCCCTAACAGAGTATTTCTACATCGCAGTATTGATACTTTTACTTGAGAAAATGTGAATACTTTTTCCACCACTGCCATATAGTCACATCAGGGGCCATGTCAGGGGCCCCTGGGCAGCCACAGGCACACTGTTGCTCCAATCCTCAATAAACTCGGCTCAAATACTGTTCAGGGGTCATGAGAATAGTCACACCGAAAAACCTACATTGCACACACATGGGACGCTACAGTCCCAGCATTGTTTAACACTTATAACGTGACTTAATAACTCTGAGACCATTGCTCTGATTGGTGCAATATAGGACTGGATTTGAAGGCTGTGTAGCAACCTGAAAATCGTACTTTTATTTTACTTTATTTGTTTATTTGGACAGGACAGAGCATATTAATGGACGTCACATGGACGTAAATACACCGGATTTAGCAAAGATGCTAATTTTCATCCGCAGTCCTCACACAAAACATAAAATCAGAAAACATACAGACAAACGGTGGAGTACATTTACATAACATTACATAGGGAACACAGCATAAAAATAAACCTAAAACATGATCACAAATGGTTGCAGCTTTGGTTTTCAAGCAACCATCTTTTCAGATTTAATTTAAAAGATGGAAATGTAGCACAATCCCTTATACGCAGAGGCAGGCCATTCCATGCTACACAATCTTGAAATAGGGCTTAAGTGGTTAATTAATATGGACTTTACCCCTTCCTAGAATTGTACTTAAAAATATATTTTTACTCAGAAATATGTGCAGTACTCAAGTAAATGTACTTGGATACTGTCCACCACTGCAAATTACATAATATAACACATTTGAAGTGTAGTTTATAGCCGTATTGTATTCTATATAGGAAGTGCATTGTGGTTTTATGATAATGACAACTGTATATTTTATTGACATTGTATATCTAAATCCCAACTAGGGACGAGAGTTGAAAATGATCAATAGCTATAAACTGTATGCGTAGCTCATCGGTTTAATTCTCTGTACCGGAACATTATATTGCAATCGATGCTGTCAAATGAAATTCAAATACAATAAAATTGCAAAGAATACTGGCTTCATTGACAGTAAGATATCTTCGCTGTCGGGTGGAAACCTGGTATGTCCAGAACCAGTGGGGTAAAGTAACTAAGTACATGACTGTACTTAACACATCGGGTGCCAAACACGGTCTGAACCGTGTTTGCGCAGAGTAGCGGTCCGGTGCCGAACACGGTCCAGACCGTGAAATATGTCTTTTTGTTTTTTTCGTTTTTCTCCACACGGGCGGGGCTAGAGCAGCTCTGGGAGTACCCATTGTGATCTTGAGAAGGATAGGCCAGATAGATCACCGGAAAAACAAAAACATGGCTGCCATCCACTTCCTGTCTATTTCCTTCTTTAAAACACCTATATCTCCGAATCTGTTTCCGGTGGGGAAAACCGGTCATGCGCGATGCGCGATCCCCCCCCATTGTAACTCGCGAGTGAAATGTTATCGTTCCAGGTTGTAGCCAGGGTCATCGCGCAACATGAATGGATGTTTTTTTTTACATGGATTTGCTCCTCGTGGAGTCTAGAGCTTTAAACAGCAAAGCGCAGTCAATGGGGAGAATGCTGGCACCCAACGTAAGTTGTTATGAAAAAATGCTGGCACCCAATGTGTTAAGTACAATTTTTTTTTTTTACTTTACTGGAGTATTTCCAATTTTCTGTACTTTTACTTCTACTCGACTACATCTCAGAGGCAAATATTGTACTATTACTCCACTACAATTATTTGAAAACTTTAGTTACCATTACTTTGTAGATTTGTATTATTATTATTACATCAATCCGATCCAATGTAGTTATTATTTAGTCACAAGCTCTTATTAAAACTTTTCATTGGTTCAATATTTATAAAACCCACAAGCTGTCCTTGGGGGTAACTACACTGGATCCATTGGAACAAAAGGTCTATTTTGTTTTCTCTTTCCTGTAGTAACTTTTTCAGTTTTCTCTTTCATGAATGAATACAAATGGTATAAAGTAATTAAGTACATTTACTCAAGTACTGTACTTAAGTACAATTTTGAGGTATTTTACATTAATTGAGTATTTCCTATTGTCTATACTTTTACTTCTACTCCACTACATCTCAGAGGCAAATATTGTGCTTTTACTCCACTACAATTATTTGAAAACTTTAGTTACTAGTTACTTTGCAGATATCAATTATTACATTATAAAGCACATGAACCACTTGAACCCTATTTTATACCTAGGCTATTTGAAAACAGCCGATCTATGCTCACAACGCGTCGCACCGCAACGCGTTGTGAGCTTTTAGATCTGCTATTTTCAAACATTTTAGTACTTTTACTTTTGGTACTTTAAGTACATTTTGATACCAATACTTTTGTACTTTTCCTCAAGTATCTTTTTTAATTCCAGACTTTTACTTGTAACAGAGTACTTCTACATTGCAGTATTGATACTTTTACTTAAGTAAAACATGTGAGTACTTTTCCCACCACTAATGAATACCCTACTTTGACTTTCAAATCACGCAAAAGTTGTAAAAACAGCCGATTTACAAACGCATGACCTCCTCAAACGTCATGTCCCCTCCCACTCCCTCAGGTCTCCTTGAGGTCCCCAGGACCAAGTACCCTACCTGGGGCGACAGAGCTTTTGCTTTTGCTGCCCCAACCCTGTGGAATGCACCCCCCAAAACTCTCAGAGAAGCCCCCCACCCTCCAATCCTTCAAAACTACTGCAATGGAGAAATACTCTGTTACAAGTAAAAGTCAGGAATTCAAAAGTTACTTGAGTAAAAGTACAAAAGTATTGGCATCAAAATATACTTAAAGTACCAAAAATAGCAGATTTACAAGCTCACAATTCGACACATGTGAGCTGGTAAAATGGTGCATTTTATGTAGCGCTTAAAAGCGCTTAGAGATTGTGCATTACATTCACCCATTCACACACTCATTCATACACCGTTGGCGGAGGAAACCATGCAAGGCACCAACCTGCTCATTGGGAGCAATTAGGGGTTCAGCGTCTTGCTCAAGGACACTTCGACACTAACTCTGGGGGAACTGGGAACCTTGCGGTTGCCATCCGGCCACTCTACCCCTGAGCCACTGCTACCCAGCTTGTAGATTGACTATTTTCAAATGGTCGAAATGTATATGGGGCTGAAGTGGTTAATGTATGTTTTGTAATAATAATAATACAAATCTGCAAGTAATGGTAACTAAAGTTTTCAAATAATTGTAGTGGTATACAAGTAATAATATTTGCCTCTGAGTTGTAGTGGAGTAGAAGTAAAAGTACTGAAAATTGGAAATACTCCAGTAAAGCAAAAATACCTCAAAATTGTACTTAAGTACAGTACTTGAGTACTTAGTTACTTTACACCACTGCTCAAGACCCACCTCTTCAATATGGCTTTCCCCAGCTAACTCCCCCCACCCCCTCTCCACTGATTTTATTGGTTTTATTCCTTAGTTTAAAACTTGTCTTAGTGTTTTTCCCCCCTAATTAAGTTGTTTTTCTTTCACGGCCCCCATGTGAAGCGTATTACCTAGAAAAGCGCAATATACATTTGAGATTTTATTATTATGACCTCATGTGACCTCTTCACACTTCTCCTCACTCCCTTTGGATAAAACGTATATAATGGGGCATTCTGCATACTGAGTACTTTTGCGGTTTTAAATATATATTTGACGCCAATAACCTTTTGTACTCGTACTTAACTGTACTTTTTATTCATTAGTTAGTGGTATTGGAGGCAAAGCAGCCCTCAGTGCAGCGAGGGCATTTAATGAGAAAAGGGAAACTCTTGGGTTTACTTCAAATCACACTCACATCAGAGCCAAGGATACAGTTACAATGCCTTTATTGTTTAGGGCATAGCATTACAAATTAAAATGCCATAAGCATGAGGCCTTGTCCTTATATGGCTTTTTAACCCATTAAAACCGGGAACGCATCTGTGTCATTTTAAGATTTCTTTGGCTATTCAAAAATATGAGCTTGTAGATCTGCTATTTTTGAAAAATCGTGAACAATTTGTGCAAATCTTTGAATATATATATCTTTAAAGCGAACATTTGTAACTCAAATCTTTGCTTCTGGGGATTCTACAAATGTCTGCTAAATCCTAACAGTTTTCTGAAAAACTATAGTTGCTATATCAGTGGCTCTCAAACATTTTCATGTCAAGGACCCCCACAATGATATGTATTTGGCCACGGACCCCCCCATCTCAAAATATTTTGTTCCAGGCACCCCCAGAAGCAAAGATTTGAGTTACAAATGCTCGCTTTGAAAAATCATATATATTCAAAAGATTTGCAGAAACTTTAACGATTTTTTTCAAATATAGCAGATCTACAAGCTCATAGCGCGGCACTCGGTGCCACGCTATGAGCTTGTATATCTGCTATTTTGGTTTTGAATAGCCAAAGAAATCTTAAAATGATAAAGATGCGATCCCGGTCTTAATGGGTTAATTTGTAAAGTTATGCCCTAAACAATAAAGGCATTTTAACTATATTGTCGGCTCTGATGCCAGTGCGATTCCAAGTAAAACCAAGAGCTTCTCTTTTGTCTAGGACACTGGTTCTCAATGTGGGGTCCGGGGACCCCCAACGATCCTTGAGGGGGTTCAACAGTGTCCATTTTTAAATGATGGATAGTTGGGAACCAAATGGACCCGTACGGGTCTGTAACTCTGTAGTGTAAGGAGTGTACAAATGGAACGGGTCCATTTGGTTCCATTTGTACACTCACATGTTTTTCAGACAACTCATATAGAGAGATTAAATACATCAACCTCTCTCTACAGCAGGACATAGTTAGCCACCATAGTTGCTTCTAAAGCCAATTAGTGTTAAAGGAGAATTTTGGACTAAGCTTTTCTTACCTTTTCTATGATGTTATGATATCTTAGGATGAATGGTACAGTAGAAAAATGTCATAACTCCATCCCGGGTCCGCCACAGCTTAAAACATGCGCGGATAGGCCTTGCGTTAGATCACATATTTTAATAGCTTTTTTTTTTTTTTTTTTTGAGAGATCTGACGTTCATAGTAACAGAACACTATGCAACCAAAAAAAAAAAAACCTAGGTCTCGCTAGACGAGATTGAAATCTCGAGATTTCAATGTCGTCTAACTTCTGTTTTTTTTTTTTTTTTTTGGGACAGTGTTCTGTCACTATGAACGTCAGACAAAAAAAAAAAAAAAAAAAAAGCTATTAAAATATGTGATCTAACGCAATAGAAAATAGAAAACGGCGAAAGTAGCCGATCGGCAAGGTGACATTGAGCTTGTTCTGTGAAGGGACTGTTCCTCCCTTCTGGAACAGTCCCGGAAACTTTGGTCTTGAACTATCTGTGGGCGTCGACATAAAACACATTGGCCCTCATTTATCAACGGAGCGTATAAACGGCTTATATTTTCCATATATTCGGCCGTACACCAACGTTGTTGAATGGAATACGTTTGTATATTAATTTATTTAACCCATACCGAGCAGTGCGCAAGCAGTCATGTAGGATATTCCCCGTGAGACTCGGGCAGTGATCCCGTGCTGCCACGTTAATAAGAGATTCGATCGTCGGGTTTATATCCTTAACCCAGCCAGGTTGTGTAGCCTACATAACTCTCTATGACATAACTCCATAACATAGGACAAGCTACTGTAAGTTTGTAGACCTCACTGTCCATGAAAAGATGGTCGGGGCTCCCGAAAATGCACTCGCAGAAGCGCTCGTATATTTTGAAAATAGTAGATCTACAAGCTCACAACGCGTCACGATGCACCCGTTATGAGCTTGTAGATCTGCTATTTTCAAAAAGCCAATGCAGCCAGATCTGCAAGCTTAACCGAACTGTTAAAGCAGTTTGTTTAAATTACTTTATAAAATTTTATATTTTCACAGGGATTATTTATTAGTGTTAGTATTAGGGGTGTGCCGATACACTAATTTCACCAAACGATACGATACGATATTTTGCTCACAACTTCGATACGATTTCGATACGATACGCACTTTTTTATTATGAAAATATATGGGGGAGAAAAAATGCAAACAAATAATTCTGTTTTTGCATTATTCAGACGCAAACTTGTAGCTTTTCAGCTACAATAGCCGTTTTGAATCCAAATAGGGCAATAGTGTGACACCTGACCCGAAAAAAAACAACATGTTGTCACCCTTTTCACCTCGGGCTGTTTGCATGCCTGATTATTATTATTGTAAAAAAAAAAAAAAGATACATATCGTCACGAAAACGTATCGCGATATATCGCGGGACGATATATCGGCACACCCCTAGTTAGTATAGATATAGTCTGGGAGGCTTCGGCTCAAAGCCTGGACAGCAGGGGCGCGGCCACTGATTTCTGATTCAAATCAACAGCCAATAAAGAAAAGGGGGCGGGATCCACATGCAGTGGGTCTTACATGTAAATAGGAGCGACGGGAAGCAATTTCCCCTTGAGAAATTGCGGCCGCCATTGTTGTGTACTGCTGTTTGCCTCTCGTCGGACTTTTTAGACGAGTAGACCGGTAAGAGGCGTGTCCGCTCAGATTCTGAGCGCAACGCACATCCGGCCCACAGATAGCAGGGCTTTGGCCCAGAAGTTCCTTCGCCCCTCCCGTTTGTATGAGAGCGGGCGAAAACTTCTGGGAACTCAGATTAGTATAGATATACATTTAGGAGTGGATTATGTGTCCAGATGCCTGTCAGACAGTCAGACAATGCTGCTCCGCAGGTCTACAATGGAATTAACGGGCACAGCCAACATCAACAACTGGTCTCGACCAGACGTGAGATCTCAGCGTACGGTAGGATGAAGCCAACGTCATATATTGATAAATGCCGAAAGTTGCGGTGATCTCGCCGTACGCCCATTATTTGGTCTGCGCCGCGTTGATAAATGAGGGCCACTAAGTATTGGATTATACTTTTGCTCCCCCATATAGATGATATCTTCTATCAGCACAGCTGTGTGGCTGAAATGAGGGAACCTCAAGGGGACGTTCTCCTCTTCCAGTTGTCACTGGTGTGTGCTGAAAACTGATGCCAGAAACAGTACACCATGGGTCTCACTGTAACAGCAGTATAGACCACGTCTATGTGGTGCATCTTTCAGACGCAACGCCTAATGGAACATTTCACATCAACAACGGATCAACGTGGAATATTGTAAACAATTACTCAAATAGAAACCAGATGACTGGAGACTGGCCCTCCATTGCCTTCACAATCCAGTAATAGTTATGGTGTGACTACCAGTGGAATCTTTATTTTGGTTCTGACTCAAGTTTCGGGTCGAGAGGTTCCTCTTTAAGACCTGTGGATGCAGAATGGTTAGGAGTTGATCTTCTTGAAGTTAGAGCGTCAACATCTACTTGGATCGTAGATTAATCTGATCAGTTATTGACACAGCGATCGGTTATAAGCTGTCCGGCGTCATCACAAAGACGTCACAACGAGTCAGCCATACCCAAATATGGAATTCCAGGTCAGGCATCAGGATGAACATTCCAGTGACCAAACTGGAGTGGTTGTTAGGCATTGGTGGAGGTGTGTAGTCTGCTGAGTACCATTGCTCCAATCCGGACCAAACTTTTCTACCACATTTCTCCCCTAGGAGCCACATTAGGGGCCTCCGAGGGCCACAGGCACACTGTTTCTCGAATCAGCCTGAAAATCCAATATTTGAAATAGGCTTAAGAATCCTGGTCACTATACTGCCTCCCCCTGGCCAGCCGGGGCGCCTGATGGAGGGGAAGGGAACTGGTTGGAATAACGTGTTCCTTCCACGCGCTACGTCCAACCAGGAAAACTCTCCCCTGTCAGGTGACAAGAAGGTCAGTTGGCTCTCATGCATTGAAGGAGGCATGAGCTCGGCCCTGGCCTCCCTAGGTTGGCAGAGGGAAGGTAGTGCCCAGGATTACATAGACAATTGGCACTGGGTGTAAAAAATAGGGTTACAAAATCGTGGGATAAACATTTTAAAGTATGAAATAGGCTTAAAGGGGTATTTCACTTTCAAATAAAATAAACATTTAAAAAATATATTAAAAATAAATAAAAAAAGTAATGGAAAAATCACGGCCCCCTCACGCATTAGAGTGTCCTACTAATGTGTGAGGGGGCCGTGATTTTGCCATAACTTTTTTCATTTTTTAAAAATATTTATTTTTAATGTTTATTTTATTTGAAAGTGAAATATCCCTTTAAGCCATCAATTCATAATGTATTTTTGTAAGTCTAGGTCCCAAAAGTGCAATATTTCTACCTTATAATGTAGCGGAGTGAAATCATGTGCTTGGAAAAAAAAATAAGAAAAAGAATAAAATTAAATAAAGTAAATTTACTTGGTTACTGTCCACCACCTCCATGGAAACTGGGGTTTGAATCCTCCATGGTGCATCTGGCTTGGTGCTCCAACAAACACAACTGACTGTTCACTGGGAAGCCAGATGGGGAGGGTGATCTGTCGCTGCACCAGCGACTCTAGCAGGTTGGTTGGGGTAACTGTCCAGCAGGAAGTGGAACTGGGAGGGATAGAGTGTTCCTCCACATACGTTACAGCCTACTGGTGAAACTCCAAGCGGCTGGTGACTCCCTCATCATCTTAATCTTCAGATTCAGATGAGATCAGATTCAAATACTGTCTATTGAATTGACTCTATTCAATAATTTCTATTGATTTAATGACGATGATGTGTATATCAAAACATTATGTGTATATCAAAACAATCAATCAATCAATCCTTCTTTTTCTTCTTCTTCTTCGTCTTCCAATTCTTGTTCTTCTTCCAATTGTAGTTCTTCCAATTCTCGTTCTAATTCTGATTCTTCAGATTCATCTTCATATTCTTCTCTGTCTTCTTCATCTTCAGATTCATCTTCGTCGTCGTCTTCTTCTTCTGAAACATTCATGGCTGCCAGTTCCCACCTGATGTTGTGTGGGAGTTCTGACTCCTCCAGACTGTACTGCACAACTGCTAGCTTGCATAACGTCTTCAGACTAGGACTTAAGTCTAAGATGTACAGGTTCGCTTTAAAGAGGATGATACGATCTCCCACCATGCAACAGCACGTCCCAAACATCTTCGTAGAGGGGCCTTTCCCCTTAGGCTCAACCTTCTTCCAAGAAAGGTCCACAGGGTTGGCTTTCCACAGATCATTGGAGCTCCAGTGACATTTCTTATCACCAAACATGTACAGCTCTCCATTGTAGAAAGAGGCTGTATGACCACACTTGGTAATAGACACACCATCTGGAAGAAGCTGTAAAGAAAGTGTGCTCAGCCAGCAGTTGGTCTCTGTGTCAAACACTCTGATGGTGTCGCAGTTGTCCTCCTGGATCGCCCAGCCCCCAAATACAAACATCTTTGTCCCGAAGATGGTGGCAGATTGATGTGATAAAGGAGGTGGCAGTGTTCCTCTGGTGTTGATCAAAGACCAAACCACTGTGGTGGTGTCCAACTTGTAGATGTCGTTAGTGCGTTGAGTCTGTGTCCATCCTCCATAGATATACATGACCTTCCTCAAGACACAGGCTGAGTGGCTGGCCCTCGCCTCTGGAACAGTCCCAGAAACCTTGGGCTTGAACCATCTGTGGGTGTCGACATCAAACGCATAAAGCACGTTGCAGTAAGGAAACCCACCCCAGATGTAGATGGTATCTTCTATCAGCGCAGCTGTGTGGCCAATGCGACTGGAGGGAACCCCAAGGGGACATTGTCCTCCTTCAGTTGTCACTGGTGGCAACTTCCTCCAGCGCAGAGACGCTGTGTTGAAGATGTGCACCTCAATCTGATCCATGTCATTGTACCCTCCAAAAGAGTACACCTGGTGTCCCACTGTCACCGCAGTATGATTAGAAAGTCTATTCGGTGCACCTTTCAGACGCAACGTCCAACGGAACATTTCACGCACCAACCAACACGGTGGATCAAATTGGAATATTGCAAACAGCTACTCAAAAGAAACCGGTTGACTGTGGAACTGGTCCTCGCCTTTTCCGATCCAGGAAGTTATGGTGTGATTTCCAGTGGAATATTGCTCATGGGCCTGACTTCAGTATCAGGTCGAGAAGTTCCCTTTGAAGACCTTTGGATTCAGGATGGTTAGGGGGTCTGGATAATTGAAGTTATAGTCTTGGAGATCAATACGGTCTGCACCTTCATAGATAGGCCTATCCTAGTTTGGATCTGAGTGGTTAATGAGACAGCAATCGGTTATAAGCTGGCCGTCGGTGACTCATTATGACGTCATCACGATGAGGTCATAATGAGTCAGTAAGTAAGTAAGTAAGTAAGTAATCTAGTCTTTCTGAGCCATGTGACCCATAGGCCCACAGTGTTTGAACATTGGGTCGGTCACTCTTGTCATTGTGATTCTGCTCTATGCTGCTGCTCTCTTCAGATTGGATACAATTGGCATCCTAACCTGAACATTTTCAGTTTACTAAAGAGCTGGATATAGAGCACTTTAACAATTATTTAAACAAATCAACCAACAAACAAAAAGTATCACTTACACCAGTGCTTTTCAACCTTTTCAGGTAGTGACCCCCCAAAATAAAATATATTTGAACTGGGGACCCAGCACACTGGGGAATTATTATTCGCTTAGGAATGCAACAAAAACATCTCCATGAATTAAAGGCTTCATGGGGTGTATAATTGATAGAAAATAAGTAATTATTTGTGTGAACTACTCCTTTAATATATGTTTTGTAATAATAATAATCAAAATTGACAAAGTAACTAGTAACTAAAGCCGTTAGATAATTGTAGTGGATTAAGAAATACAATATTTGCCTCTTGAGATGGAGTAGAAGTATAAAGTATCGCAAAATGGAAATACTCAAGTAGAGTAAAAGTCCCTCAAAATTGTACTGAAGTACAGTACTTGACTAATATGTACTTACTTACTGTACTTTCCACCTCTGGCCAATTTCTTTCCAAGCCATTAGATGGTGGGCCAGGACTTAATCAATGGCTGATTTAAGAAATTGATTGATAACAAATGGAACTGGGACATTGCGTCAGACTGCCTTCTATTGTGAAATCCTCAGTGTTAATTTAACTCTGAGAGGGTCCATTTGGCTTGTGTGTGGGGGGGGGGGGGGGGCAACACTGCAAAATCCTCATTGCTAATGTAACTCTGAGAGTGTACAGATGGAAGTCCATTTGGTTCCATTTGTACTCTCTCAGAGTTACAGTCCATTTGGTTCCTTGTGTTGTTTCGGTGTTACATTCATACTCAGTATTTGACTGTGTATTTGAGTCACAAAGTGCTGTTAACAAGCTCATTTTAATTTCCACTTTCCATGTTGAAAATGAATGTGTGTGATTTTAATTTAGAGAGAAAAACATTTACCACCTACACTGACCATGTAGCGGAATTCAACATACAAATCTATTTTTTTTGGTGCATAAATTACCTCCAGGTTTAGGTGGGGTCGCGAGTCAATGGCCACCTTATTTTGGGGTCGCGGGCTGAAAAGTTTGGGAACCCATGCAGTAGAGGTCTTCACAGGTTCACCCGAAGCGAAAATACCAGAAAAAATATACCTGAGAACCCGTCTGTGTTTTATCATGGCCATTCGAGTAATAGAGTATTAGTAGTATAACAGAAGTATTAGTTTTTTTATCGAAAATACCAATAAGGTCATTCAAGAATCGTGTCTTTTAAGAACTGCGATCCAAAATTGAACAAATCAGATACATTTCAAAACGTCTGTGTTTCGAGAAAATGTATTTATGTTCTTACTCTTTGAATAAATTGAGTACGTTTTCACCGTCAGTTGATGCTTCATATCCATAATGAGTAGAATTGCCCGGTTCATTTGTCTTTATTATTATGCCACGATGCTATTGAGACCCATATGGCATTTTGAAAACATGTTTTACTCTAAAGGCAGTGATGTCAAACTTCGGTTCTCTATATTTGACAAGGAGTATTTATACTTTGGCGCATGTACCGAGGTTGAGTGCTTTGTCCACCATGGGTAATGATGAAGTGCTGCGTGATGATGAGGCTGACCTGGGATCAGATCACTGCAGCGCAAAATAAGGCGGGTGAAAGTTGAGCTGTGTTTTTGTGCGAGGCTGCCAGCTGCCTGAGGTCAGTGACGTAAAGGCATAGTATGTAACCTTGCTCTGGGTTTACGTAACAAAACAATAAATCATTTCCCTCTATACCAGTGGTTCTCAAACTTTTCAGGCTGCGAACCCCAAAAATAATCAAATTTGATCTGGGGACCCCCCACCATGATAAGCAATTAGAATTAGGAGTTGATTACGTTGACTCGGTTCCACAGAGAAATATTGTGAAAATAGCTACTATTGTCCCTTCAGGGGCTCCGTAGAAATCAGCCGGGAGCGGGAGTAAGAAAAGAGTTCTGTGCAGGGCTCTAGTACGATGTAGAATTATTATTGATTTGATTGTTTGCGTGCTGAGTGTACCATGTGAAGCCTAATTCAGTGTGAGTTGAGCTGTTCAGATTTGATCAAAACCATCTGTTTCCTATCTTGATCTGCCAGAAATAATCAGAACATAGCCTAAGACTCTCAAAGTGGGGTCCGGGGACCCCAGGGGTCCTTCAGGGGGCTACAGAGTGTCCCTAGCAAAATTGGTTAATATAGCATCACAATAAGTTTAAGCACTTAGTAATAGTATTTTATACTGATTTGTTATTTTTTATGTTTGAAAAATCTTGAAAATAAAATTGCTAACACAAATCTTGTATGGGGGTCCCTAGCATAAATTATTTTCAGATGGGGGTCAGCGGCCAAATACATATTAATGTGGGGGTCCTTGACATGAAAAAGTTTGAGAACCACTGACCAAAGACACATCAGGTCTTCCCTGGACTCATTTCCATTAAACATATTTAACGTAGGCACACAGTTGGGCTACATCTGTGCTGTCATTCACGGCCAGGGAACAGTAATGGGCCCTCTGACATTGACTCTGTGTAGGGGCTAGCTACTGTAGTGGTGGAAAGCAGATTGTTTTTACTTAACCACTTAAATCCCCTATTGCCGATACCTAGAACTCAGCCCATATATTGGGCTTCAAATCAACACAAATCATCCCATACATTTAGGCCAGTTGGGCCCTTCTATTCTTCTTCTCTTTGGGTCTTATCAGCCTTTTCTTTCTGTGTTTCAATGTTAGCGCATGTGCAGCCTACCAGGAGGCTCTGGTAGACCGTTATCAGTCATTTCTTTGGGTGATTCAAGTCACATTGAAATACAGCACGAAACCCCATTCTAGCACCTGCCTCGGCGGCGTGTCTCGCTAATCATTAGACTGTCAGCCCCAACTTCCTGGGATCGAATCACAACGGAGACGCGCTATCAGAATCCGAACGTTGCAAAGTCCGATTCTGCCAACTCAGCGCCGTCCGAGTTATGTCCCGATACGGACATAATCATAAATCATGTTTTGGGGTGAGCGTTCGTCCCAACTGCCAATCAAAGTGACTACTGGCCATCACAGCGCGTCTTTTCCGACCAATCACAGCGCTTCTTTTCCGGGATTTGGACAGGTCACGTGACAGCACATGCTTTAACATTGAATCACCGAAAGAAAAGGCTGGTAAGACCCAAATAGACCAAACTAGTTTGTGCTGATTTGGAGCCCAATATGCGCTGATAACATGAGGATCGGCTGGTTGCAACTGTACTGGGATCGCATTTTTCCATCTAAAATCTCATCGCCAAAGACTGACGATCTACAAGCTCTCAGCATTGTGAGCTTGTAGATCTGCTATTTTTGGCTATGATGTATCCCCAAGAATATGGATGCTGGAGTTCACGTGGTTAAGTAAGTAAATAAATAATTTGCAATACCACAATATAAACATACTCTGTTCCAAGTAAAAGGCCTGTATTCCCCAAAAAGGATTGCGTTAAATAACTAGATTATTTATGTATTTATTGGGAGGGTGGGCAGACTTTCTTTTAAAGTAGCAGAACTACAAGCTACGAGCTTGAGCCATTTCTTTATTTTTTTAAATAGCCAAAGCATATAAAATAGGGCTTTAGTGGTCAATGTATGTTTTGTAATAACAATCTAAATCTCCAAATTAACTTGTAACCAAAACTCCGCTCCCAAGATAATTGGAGTGGAGTAAAAAAAAGTACAAATTTGCCTCTCAGATTTAGTGGAGGACAAGTATAAAGTACCGGACAACAAATGTGCTCAAGTGAAAAGCACCTCAGAAGTGTACAAAAGTGCAGCACTTGAGTAAATGTCATTGTTTGCACTGTTGACTCTATGTGGCGGCCAGCTCAGAAAAGGACACCTTTGCCACCGAGTAGGCGGTGACACCATTCATCACCTTGTCTGAGGGCCATTTCCTCCAAAATTGTCACCTTAACCTTCTTTAACTCTCTTCTCTGCGTCTGTGAACGGTGCCTGGTGTGGCTGTGTGAGCACCCATGATGCCTTTGGGGGGGACACTTATCACTTTACTGCTGGGCCTGGCGCTAGGACAGTGGTTCTTAACCTTTTCTGGATCAGGCATTCTCGGAGCATGTTAATTCTAATGATCAATCAATCGATTGTGTTCCGGCTTGGGTCGATGGAACTAACGTGGTATTACTCTAAGCTCTTATTCATTGGTATCACTTTTTAATATTAATGTCATATTTTCAATAAAATCTTAGCGTTTTACCTATTATTTGGGGACCCACTTGTAATACCCTCGCGGCCCACCAGTAGGTCTCGGCCTACAGGTTGAGAACCACTGCGCTTATAGGACCCTGCTGGTGGTCACATGACTTGCTGTCAGTGCTTCAGTCCCTATACCTTCGTTCCTCTCATGAGGGGTGGAAAGGCTACGTTGAAGGTGTTCAGCGCATCCTCACTCTCAAGCCGTCAAAGGGGTGACGGGATTGATTGATTGAATGATTGATTGACTTATTGAGCACTTTATTGAAAATGAATTCAAAAGGATAAATACACGAGAAAGCCTGAAGGCTTGCTTCCATTGTGGTCCTTTTGGGGAAGGGAGGCAGGGAGCAACAATACAAATACAAAACAGACAATATACAAAAACAAAAGCAAAACAACAGCCATTAAAAAAATAAATAAAAAAATATTGTATCTAAATGATCAGTATATTGGTTTCACATTTAGTCATATTATTGGACAACCATCTTTTTAATGAGAATTTAAACAATTCTGACCTAAAAGACTGCAGGTCTTCCCTAGACTCATTTCCATTAAACATATTTAACGTAGACACACAGCTGGGATACATCTGTGCTGTCAGTGCTCTTATCCACTGCCAGTGAACAGTAATAGGCCCTCTGACATTGACTCTGTGTGGCGGCTAGCTAGTGGTGGAAGACATACTCAGATTGTTTTATTAAACCACTTAAACCCTCTATTCTTAGACCGCTTTTTTCCCGTCTACACAAAGCTCTTCGTCAACATTTGCCGATCTACATGGTAGATTTGCTGTTTGGCAAGTGTTTCCAAAAATAATATGGATGCTGGTTAAGTAAATAAGTAAATAAGTAGCAATACCACAACATGACAAATTGCTTGGACGGCGCTGAGACTCACTGGAGTCGGCTGAAGCGGACTTCGCTACGTTCGGCACCGAGACTCACTCACGGCGGCTCTCGTGCCTCTCGTGGCTCACCGTTAACACCTCTGTCGTTTTAAAGTTGTTTTTTTTTAGCAGAGCCGTCACCCTTTTACGTCTTGGGTGTGAGAACGGCACTTCCGCATCTCAGGATGAAAATATCAGATCGACAAGCTCACAGGTGTGGCACGTTGTGACCTTGGCTTTGTACATCTGCTATTTTCACTATTTGTGAAATCGGGCCTAAGAGGTTAATTCATAATATATTTTTTGTAAGGTTGCGTCATATGAGTCCCTTCCTAGAAATGTATAGTGGAGTTAAAAGTACAATATTTCTATTTAAAATGTAGCGGAGTGAAAGTCATATGCTTGCAAATAAATCACATACTCCAACAATGTACTTAAGTACAGTACTCAAGTACATGTACTTACTTACTTACTGTCCACCACTGTACGTGACCCTCTCAGTCCCATGGCGTACAAGAAGCCATCCCCTGGTTGGATGAGTCTTGCATTACAGACAGAGATAAATCGATTTCCAAACAAGCCGGCTGGTCAGCTCACAACGCGTCGCGATGCGACGTGTTGTGAGCTTGTAGATCGGCTATTTTCAAATAGCCTATAATATAGCCTATACTATGCCTAAAATAGCCTATGCCCACCCCTGCTGTAGTATGACCGCTGAACTCAACAACAGACCACTGCAGACAACACTCAACAATAATCAACAATCAACAACAATCAAATTATTCAATTCATGTGCAGCGCTTGTCTTTTGTCGTATTCAACGAGGCAGCCAACAAACACACAATGTCATAAACATAACACTGAATTATATTTTTGTGTCTGCCCACATTGACTTCTGGCTTTAGTTTAGCCTGCCAGTGCGACAAATATGGGAGGGGTTTATATGGGTTTATTTCCCAACATTCATTATCCCTTGCGTAGTGTAGACCTACCCCATCCTATTCATGCACAGGAGGGAGGCACATTTATTCCTAATAACAGACAGACAGACAGACAGACAGACAGACAGACAGACAGACAGACAGACAGACAGACAGACAGACAGACAGACAGAGATACCATTAACAACTGAACTTCATTCAAACACAGCAATTGAGAACAATAGCTACTACTTCAAACATGCACACACGCACACACACACACACGCACACACACACACACACACACACACACACACACACACACACACACACACACACACACACACACACACACACACACTGACTTTTTCAATCCGGAGGCTCGCACATGCCGCTCACACGATTATGTAATTTAATTGGCCACCGGTGTAACAGAGTTCTTAATCGTGGACATGACCTCATCCAGTTTGTCTTGTTAATTAACAAATCAAGTGGTTTGTCATTCAGCACTGGTTGTAAGATGCCGTTAGAGATGCTATGGTTTCATGCATTCATTACTAAGAATTTAACCACATACACTGTCTATAGTTGTTCAATATTGAGTAATACCTCTACAGCTGCTAATTTAGTTGTGGGCAGCAGCGAGCACAATATTGATGTTCTACATTATTGTGGGCTCGCTGCAGCAGCAGCGAGCACACTATTGATGTTCTACATTATTTCTTTATTCTCCTCAAAAGTTTGGCACCTAACTACTCCTACATACTTTCACTTAGAAACTCCATTCAAACTGTACAAAAATCCAGCTTACTGTGGACATGGGTGCTTGTACTTTTCTTTTTGAAATACTTTGTTGTTTTTGAAATAATTAACTTTAAGCACCCAATGCATTTCCAATGGGTTTTGCTAGTGGGGAGAGAGAAGGACAGAGGAGAAATGCTGCGTGTTTTCACTGTGTCACTGTGGCCACATTTTTTACACTACAAATATTTATTTGACATCACCAAGTTCGCACAGGTCTGCTCTCTGATTTAATCCAAACTAAGCTGTGTGATGTATATATTTCGAGTTAAGACCATTAATATTAACCCATGTCTCTCCACACTGTAGCAATCATTACATGATGATGATGATGATGATGATGATGATTTTTCCTTTATTAAAGTGTCATGGAAGCCCAGCCCATATGGACTTACAGGACACTAGCATTTCATTTGACAAACGATGAACCGACATAATAATTCAAAAACAATAAACAAACAAAATAACAAACTAAAACACTCAAGCTTCCTGCCCATGGCAGATTACATAAATACAACTTAAAATACAACATTGGGCCTGTTACCTCACATCTTAACAGAGGACCGGACATGAACCTATTTGAAGAGATGAGATTGTCTTCTACTCCAGGCACTAGAAACAAAATGTGCTGTCTTAAATACCTCATAATTAAACAACCACTCCAACTTCTGGACATCATCTTGCCAGAATAGATCAGGTTTTTGTTTTTGCATTACATCAAATAAAGCAACCCTCAAATCGTCATACAGAGTACAATAACACATAAAATGGAATTCATTTTCGACATCTTTCAGGTCACATACATTGCATATCCTATTCTCTTCTGGCACAGCTGAGAACCGACCTACCTCAATAGCAAGAGGCAGGATACCAGCTCTCAGCTGAGCACACAATGACCGCTGGTTTCTGGTTAAAAAGGATTTGACATAGGACTCAGTACCAAAACACTGCTTAATCTGGACATATGATCTAAGTTTTGGCTTAGACCATATTATGTCGTTTGACCATTTCTCTTTGTAATTACAAAATATATTTTCTTTCAACAGGTTAATGTTACAACGAAGCATATTATGAAACATATAAGCCAAATCTGCCTCTCTGAGAATAGAAAAAACTTCCTTTATCCAGGGGTCATTGTGAGCCCTAGCCCAGTTGAAGACCTTTTTTGTTAGCCTACCCTCTGGCAGATTAATGAGACGGTTCCACAACCGTATCACTTCTCCCTTTTGCCTAATCTCCATCGGTTCCCAACCCATATCTCCCTGGATTGCAAGAGAAGGGGCAAATGCATGTACCCCAAGGAAACACCTTATGGCTCTATTCTGGATAGAATTGACTTTTTTGACATCCTTAAAACCCCAAACACCAGCTGCATAAACAAGAATAGGACAAACACATGCATCATAGAGCTGTGAGTATGTGGAATAACCAATATCTTTACAGAATTTCATTTTACTAATAATTGACCCAACAGCTCTACCTGCAGAGTCTGCCAAAATTCCAATTCCAAAATCATAAGACATAAATTCATCTAGCGTAAAGCCCAAGTACTTATATGCATCAGTATAGCCTGTCAGCCATTGGCTGCTCAGTGGTGCTGCAAAGTAACTAAGTACATTTACTCAAGTACTAACTTCTTTATTTTGCTCCTACAGATTTTATCCAAACGTCATGCAAATCGGTACACAGTATCTCTATAGTCATGTAATCAACCCGGATCTGTCCGATTTCCCAGATTCTATCCTGATTGGCTAAGGTTGAGGCTTGCAAAGTTTGTAGGTTTGGTCCGTTTTGAACAAAATGCCTCAAATCATGAACGCAGCTTGCGATTTCCGTGAAATTTCACACGCGCATTCCCACTAGGCCGAGGAAGAAATGCCACCCTTTTCGCATTGGCCTGTTATAGCGCCACCAGCAGGTCTAATTTATAAAAACTTTTTTTTTGGAACAAAATGCCTCAAATCATGAATGCAATGTCCGATTGCCCTGAAAGGCCTAAGAAGAAATGCCACCCTTTTTGCATTGGCCTATTATAGCGCCACCAGGAGGCCACAATAAGTACCTGACCTGGCGGAGACCTGTGCTCCGAGGAGCACTTTTTCTAGTTTTTATTTTTCATACTTGGAAAATGTTTGAAACATTTTAAAACAAATCTTCTATGTGGGTCGCTGGCACAAAATATTTTCAGATGGGGGTCCGTGGACAAATACATATTAATCTTGGGGTCCTTGACATGAAACATTGGTTTATACAATAATTGAAATTGAAAAGCAAGCAACTACAAAAAAATACAACCCGCAACTACCATTTACAAGCGACTTCATAGAAAAATAGGTCGCTTATAATAAGCAGACATGGCAACATTGCCTACAGCCTGTTTCTTCATCTCAAACCCATAACAGGCCACCCTGGGCAAGACCTGGGATGTTGGTTGTCTAGGAAGTTGACAACCGGAAATGGTTGAATTTGGCGGAAGTACCGCCCAAGGAAATGACGTTGATGCTTTACAAATCTGTTAACATTCTCCGTGAATGAAACGAGTGTTGTGATTGGTCAAAAAATATTGTTTCCGGGGGAAACGGAAATCCTGTCCGCTCAGGACTTCCTAGACACTCGCTGCTTTAGGTCGTGACCAGGCTCTTCTCTTCGCAGATGAGTGAGGCTGGGACCGAGGTTAATAACAGGCTGTCACTGTCACTGATAACATCATCCCATTGGCTACTGTATGCCAATCAATATCTGTGACATGTCCCGCTTTAGCTTACTGTTTTACAGGAATCACGTGACATATAGAACCAAATGATGATATTTTATGGCCGTATTATGAGGTCTTTAAAGTGTCTTTGAATTAGTGAGTAGCTAAAGTATTCTTTAGTTTTACTACTAGGTCAAAGTGGATGAATGGGGACAATAGCGTACAGTTGCTTAGCGTTAAGGAGCACTCCTAGTGCTATATATCAGTAGTTCTCAAACTTTTTTGGCCACAACCTCCCAAAACAATCATATTTGAACTGGGACCCCTCACCCTGACAAGCAAGCATTGAGGCATTACATTTATTTTGATGCGGTTCCACAGATAAATGTCTTTGCCTCTTTCTAAGGTAAAATTTGGCAATTTTGTTTGAATATTTTTTATTTTTTATTTTTTATCATCCGAGGACCCACCCAAAGGTTTGAGGACTATAGTAGTCTACTTTGCTATTATAGTAGTGGTTTTCAAAGTGGGGTCCGAGGACCCTCAGGGGTCCTTGAGTGGGTCCCCAGCAAAATCAACGATAAACCAAATGGACCTGGGTCTGTAACTCTGAGGGCGGATTCAGACTGGGTCCGATTGATTCGAACCGTTCCCGAGTACGATTGGCCTCTCTCAGCTGGCCAGTATTCACATTGGCCAAGATTCTTCCGCACCCGAGACCATTTCATTTATCAGTAATGGTAAATATGTATTGCTGTTGACTATGAGGCTTTGGGAGATAGAGAATGTCATTCACAGAAGAAGAGTCACCTGTCAGAGTGTAGAGTGAATAATAAAGTTTGACTGTGTTCCTGACGTTGTCTTGAGTTATAATAATAACAGAACAACAATACACAACCAAAGCAGTGTGTGCATTGGTCTTTGAAACCTCAAAATGTAACGTCGTCTCTCGCGTCTCTGTTGATCAATATGATAGCGACGTCACTGATGCATCCTTGGTATTTTAGCAGTGACGTCACCGACTAATCCTTGGCATATTTATCCTAGCTATACACATGTGTTTTTTGTTTATGTTTTTTCACGGCTCGCGCTACTCAAACACTAGCGGGATTATTATTTCTTGTCAACATTCAAGTAGAACTATGAGAAGGTATAACCCAGCAAAAATAATGTGTCATTATAAAAATATATAATAATAATAACTTTATTTGTATAGCACCTTTCATACAAAATTGCAACCCAAAGTGCTTCACATCAAGACAATAAACAGTAGAATGCCAGAAAGATAATTGGCAAACAGAAACATAACTAAACAATGTAATTAAACTAAAAATCAAGTAAACATAGGGCAGATTTATACACAATCAAAAATAAAAATAGCAATACAAAATAAAAGTAATAAAAATAATAAAATCAAAACGTGAATACAAGATGAATTTAAATAAATGCCATATTAAAAAGATAGGTTTTTAGTTTACTCTTAAAAACACTGAGAGAACTTGCCTTTTTAAGCTCTAGTGGTAATGTATACCACAACTTAGGGCCATAGACCCAGAAACCAGCCTCACCAGTGTTTTTATGAGAAGCATCGGGAACCTCTAGTAGGAGAGCGGAGGAGGACCTGAGTGTTCTGGTTGGAACATAAAATTGTATAGACTCCTTGATGTATACAGGTGCTAAGTTATTTAGTGCTTTGTAAACAAATAAAAGTGCTTTAAAATCAATTCTAAAAGATACAGGTAGCCAGTGTAGTGTTGATAAGACTGGACTAATGTGATCTCTTCTTCTAGTGTTGGTTAAAATTCTAGCTGCCGTATTTTGAATTACTTGTAGTTTTCTAATAGATTTCTTTGGTAGCCCTGTAAAAAGAGAGTTGCAGTAATCTAGCCGGCTTGTTATAAAAGCATGGATAAGGACTAGCTTCTGCATCTCTCTGATTTAAAAAAGGTCTTACCTTAGCCATGTTTCTCAAATGGAGAAAGGCTGTTCTTGTGACCTTGTTAAAATGGGAATTAAAATTTAGGTCGGAGTCCAAGATCACACCCAGGTCTGTGACCACTGTTTTGACCAGTCTGGCCAGAGAGCCAAGCATTGCCTGTAATTTGTCTCTCTCTGATTTGGGGCCAGTGAGGAGAATCTCAGTTTTTCCCTCATTGAGTTTTAAAAAGTTTTTACCCATCCAAAGATGGATCTCATTGAGGCAGGAATTGAGATCACTTAAAGGGGTAGTTCACCCCCAAAATAACTTTTTTTCTATTGATTCCTCACCACCTGGAGCCTTGAATTCATAGATATTTTTTAGTTTTTGTCACATTCCTAAGCCAATAATTTGATTTTAATAAATTTGTCCCCATTGATTCCGGTAGGAGACACAAATGCATTTGTGTCTCCTACCGGAATCAATGGGGACAAATTTATTATAATCAAATAATAAAGGAAGGAATGCGACAAAAACAAAAAAATATCCATGAATTCAAGGCTCCATGGGGTGAGTAATCAATAGAAAAAAAGTTATTTTGGGGGTGAACTACCCCTTTAAGGCATTGGGGTCGTCTGGTGAGATGGATATGTGCAGCTGGGTATCATCTGCGTAGCAGTGGTAGTTGATATTATGGCGTCTAATGATGTGACCAAGTGGCAACATATATAGTGAGAAGAGGATGGGTCCTAAAATTCTTCCTTGGGGAATCCCATATATATAAATGATATATGATTAGCAGTCCACTTCCTCCTGTCAGTACGGATGGATTCACATTGCAGCATTCCGTTCCCGAGTCCGCAGTAATCGGACCCGAGACTACCTCGGGAGGGTACAAATGGAGCCGAATGGACCCTTACGGGCCATTTGGTTCCATTTGTACACTCTCCTAGTTAATGGTGGGTTAATATGTATCAATTTGGGGGTCCTTGGCATGCATGAAAAAGTTTGAGAACCACTGCTTTAGACCATAGCTAGGAGCGAAAATGCCTTGTCATGTTCCTCTGCGGTATAATTACCGTCATTCCTTTTGGGGGTGTAAGTGCCTGGATTCTGCTGGAACAGCTGGAACAGCCGACATGCTATAGTGCAGGGATGACCCGAAAGGACACTTCTAATTGGCTGATTTCTCAGAGTAGGTGGGAAAATCTCCTACAAACAAAGCACATAGTTTTGAAATAATTGCTTGGGTAAGCAATGTCAAGTTGAGCAGTGCGGTAAAAGCCCTACGCAGTGCACAAACAAGCCAATTAAACCTCGACACAGATCACGTCCTTTTGGAAAAGCGCCGTGTGTTGTTTTGACAGGAGAGCGATGAGAGAATAAGAGATGAGAGCGTGAGGACGATTTGAAGGGCTGTAACATTAGCCACTAATAAATTCTCAGTTAATAATCACTTCTTAGAAGTGTAAATTTTGACAGTCATCTAAAATGTTTTGGTTTTAGTACAGTTTTAGTTGACTAAATATCATAAGATTTTAATCAACTAAATCTACAATTGATTGAATTGACTTAAATGTATTTTGGCGGGCCATCATGGCGTCATAATGCCTGATTTGTACCGGAAATAGACGATCTACAAGCTCACAATGTTAGCAACGGCTATTTTCGGAGCACGACACCTCTTCTCCACTCGTCTAGTTGACAAAATTGGCCGTATACTTAGTTATGGTTTTAGTCATCATGGCTTAGTTTTTATTTGGTTTTCGTCAGTGAAAAAAATATAGTCGGCACAAACATTTTTGTCATAGTTTTAATCTACAAAATTAACCCTGCTTCTTAGTTATTAGTGGCTTATAATAACCAAGACGTTATTTAGCTTCTTTTTAAGGGTCTTTGGATGCTAGTGTACCAGGATGCACAGGTGTAATCACCATTATACAACAGGTAGTTCCGAACAAGCAATCTGATCGGTGATGCTTGCGGAACTCCGGGCCCGCGCCTCGCTCCTGACCGCATCACTGTAGTGCCAATATTCATGGCAAAGCTCATATACCCGTGTAATATTGCTTAATAGGCTCTATGCACAGTGGCAATATTGAAAAGAAATTGGGCCTCTTCCTTACTTCCTTCACAGGTGTTACCAATGATTCTAATGAAGGTTCTGTTCCATTTAGTGTAGCACAGTGGTTCTCAAACATTTTAATTTGAAGGACCTCCATAACTCTGAGAGTGTACAAATGGAACCAAATGGATCCTTACCGGTCCATTTGTACACTCTCAGAGTTACACACCCGTGAGGGGCCATTTGGGACCCCCTCAAGGAACCTTGAGGGTACCTGGACCACACTTTGAGACCCATTGGTGAAGTACAGTCTTTCCAGCTAGCCCACTTGCACAATAGCAGCACCATGACTCTGTTTGACCTTAAGTAGAATCATTGGTAAGTAAGACAGAGGCCCAATTTCTTGTGTGCCCCAGCCAATATTTCAAGAAAGCTTCTATCATAAGATAAGATAAGATCCCGAGGGGGAAATACAGTCGCCAAAGGCAGCACAGCAGACAAGATACAGTTACAGGGGGGCAAGACAAAAACGTCCTGTAGAAAGAGTAGGGTAAAGACATCACATGCAACTTAACACACAATAATTGACAAAATATACAATGTACAACACTGTACACAGGCCAAAGTAAATACAAGAGAACGCACAGTAAGCATGTCAGATAGTGTCCATACCAGTGTTAATTTTGTCGACTAAAACTATGGTGAAATATTTTTTAACTGACGAAAACTTAACAAAAACTAAGCTATGATGACTAAAAATAGGAATAAATATACTAGATAAACAATTTTGTCAATAAATAAAAAACTACCGGTAGAACATTTTAGGGAGGACTAGTGGACAAGAGATCCAGCAAGACAAGTCATTTTATGCTTGGCTGCGCGTGGGTGTCCACGCTCCGAAATTATCTACAAGCTCACAAAGCTTGTAGATATTTTGTGAGCTTGTAGATCGGCTGTTTTCGGCACACAGCTAAGTATAAATCAGACATTACGACGCCATCGAGGCCTGCCAACATAAACTTTATTCGACTAAATCAACTGTATATTTAGTTGACTACAATCTTATAATATTTAGTCAGCTAAAACTAGACTAAAAGTAAAACATTTCAGACTAAAATATGACTAAAACCAAATGGAATTTTATTCAAAAGTCTATGAAAAATCTGCCAACATTATCTCTACCGTATTGAACTGCTGATCAGAGTTATTAGTCTATTGAACAAGTTGAGTGACCAGCGTGTGCCTCATTATACAGTACGTACATCTGCATAGCTACAGGTGTCTAAGTATAAGGTCCTTGCTTCTCAACACAATAATTTGCTCTTCCAGAATGTTATTAGTATTATTAGTATTATCAGTATTATTTTACATGCTGTACTGTATCACTCTGTCATCCTGAGGTAACTATGAAAAGATTACTTACATCAAACAACCCACTTCAATGTTGAATCAACTTTTAAATGAGCCTATTAATTCAAGTGATATGAACCACTCATACGGATGGAATATGGACGGTTCTGAAGATATGCAGGCCAGGGCACTCGCAGACAGACAGAGGCTTTTTGCATTTATAGGTAAACTAGACCATACCCGTCGGGGGATATGAGCACCCACGCTTGTTTCACGGATGTGGCAACATCGGCGCTTGTTTCACACACATGATTTGGCAACCCGGGAGCCACCAAACACAAAAATGCTAATAAACAGCTGACATTTGGGGAAAGCGAAAAACGGGCTTTGGTGTTCCGTGCACATGGTAATCGTCAATGTATGTGTGCAATTACAATTGCTCCAGCCACTGAGAAGAACTGGGCAGAAGAGTTTGTGGGGCACGCACAGACAAACGCACAGACAAACGCACACACAGAGCTTTGTAGAATTATAGGATGCCTAACGTTGATACGCCAGGGCTAGTTAACATCAAGTGACAGTGAACCTGAAGTGGCTTGTTCTCTGTGTCCCCAACAGGCATCAAGGTGATTGGTGGACTTCGGGAGACGACAGGAGAGGAGTTTGGGATATACATCAAACGCATTTTACCCAATGGCCTAGCTTGTGCTGATGGTAAGTGCTGCTTTACACACACACACATACATCGCAAGTTATGGACTGTCAATTCAACTCTGACAAATACAAATAAAACAAAAACAAAAAGTACAAGTATACCCCGTGGACATGACACTAGTAGATTGGTTCTCAAAGTGGGGTCTGGGGACCCCCTAGTGTAACAATCATAGATTGTAACAGACGTACAAGCTCCTAGCGCATCACTTCATGCTATGAGCTTGTAGATCTGCTATATATAACTTGTTAAGCGAGTAGTACAGTATATGACCCCGAGGTGTAAAGAGCCGGATGGCAATTCAGATCTACCATAAGTGAACAGAAAAAAACACAGACATCTGTATGTCTCTGAACACGGGTCAGAACACACAAATTCTTTGTGTTCGGGAGATTGTATGCATCAGCTTCCCTGATTGGCCAACCCACACCGTCAGCTTCACGGATTGACGTCACGTCACGTCACGTCACGTCACGTCACGTCACGTCACGTCACGTCACGTCACGTCACGTCACGTCACGTCACGTCACGTCACGTCACAGTAGATTCCGTCACGTCATTTGCGTTAAAGGTAGGGTACGTGATAATTTTGGGTAATTTATTTGTTTTTTTTGTTAAAAAGGTTAAAGTACTATATTCTGATAGTAATCATTGCTACAGTGTTTGTTCGGTCACAGGGGTCTCTCCAGCTCTTTAGTAAACAGAATATAGTAAATGTTCAGGTAGGTGACACAATTTAAGTCAATCAGGAGAGAGCGCTGAAAATGCATTTTCTGTTTAATAAAGAGCTGGAGAGACATGGGAGACTCCTTTTACTGAACAAACACTCTATAGCGAGTACTATCAGAATGTAGAGCTATTTTAACCAAAGTAAATCACTTACCCTACCTTTAAGTTTACCTCGCCAAACGGCTTCCATCCCCGGAACACAGGCAACTGTCTTACTCTTTGTATAGACCAGTGGTTCTCAAAGTGGGGTCCGGGGACCCTCAGTGGTCCATGAAGAGGCACAGGCAGACAGACACATGAAGAGATGACCATATATGGGCATAAAAGGGACACAGACATACGGGTAAAAAGAAGATGATACATCCACAAATCCCCATATATGGAGTTCCCTGATGTCCTCAATATGACGTCATAGTACTGGCGACATAAACTGGCCTGGACTCCAAATTTGGCCATGCCTGACATGTAACTCCATAAGGGATAGAAAGGGACACAGACAGACAGATACATACATTTCCATATATGGGCATATATAAGGGACACAGACAGAAAGACGGGTACAACTGGTACTCTCACAACGGGTACAACTAGGATTCCCTTGAAATACAGAATTGTCCCTTAATTTGGAAACTTAAAGACATGTCCCTTATTGATTGTAACTTTAGAAATGTGCAGATACCCTGTATACACTTATACTGTATGTTAGTGTGTTTACTGTTGAGAAAATAATGATGCATATTAAGCAAATCATCTGGGGACCCCTCCAACACAATACTAATAATAATTTGGGGACCCCCCGGCGGTCCCGTCCCCCAGTTTGGGAACCACTGGTATAGATGTATGTGTGTCCTTCAGTCAGAGAACTTGGCAGACACCAGCCACTTGGCAGGTGCATTGCTGAGGACTCAAGGACGTGTGGTGTTGAGTGTGAAGTGGAATGGTTGATGGCTTCTCCACAACGTTGCAAGCAGCACTATCCCAGGGACAAGTGATCAGTGTTGCCAGATCTTTCGAGAGAAACATGCAAACAGGTCTATGAAAGCAAGCCCAAAAGAAGTGACTGTACTGTAGGTCACATGAGCACTTTAAACCTATGTATATTATCGGCTATTTGAAAATTGCCGATTATGCATCTACTCCACCAAAATACGCAAAATATTGTGCACTGTAATTATTTGAAAACTTTAGTTACAAGTTACTTTGTAGATATAGATTATTATTATATAATAAACAGTAACCACATAAGCCCTTAAGGTGACTCTCCACCAGTTCAGACTAGTACTTCAGACTGCAACAGACTGGTATTCGGTTGGCAAAAGTTGGCATTTAGTCTGTCAGCCGACGTGCCCATTGATGTGCTAATGCATTATAACTTTCAGCCTAGCCTGCCAGCGTTGCCAGGTCTGCTTATTATAAGCGACTTTGGGCTTGTTTCCCTGCAAAGTTGCTTGTAAATAGGGATGTTCCCAGCGTTTTTTCTTCACTGATGTGCAGTGGTGTAAAGTAACTAGTACATTCACTCAAGTACTGTACTTAAGTACAATTTTGAGGTACTTTTACTTTACTGGAGTATTTCCAATTATCTATACTTTTACTCCACAACAATTATTTGACTTTTTTAGGTACTAGTTACTTTGCAGATATAAATCATTATAAAACACACATTAACCACTTTAGCCCTATTTTATACCTATAGCAGGCTATTTGAAAATAGGTGTTGCGATGCGACACGTTCTGAGCTTGCTATTTTCAAACATTTTAGTACTTTTATTTTTGGTACTTTAAGTACATTTTGATACCAATACTTTAGTACTTTTACATTTAAGTAAATGTTGAATTCCGGACTTTTACTTGTAGCAGACTCAGAGTATATCTATTGCTTACTTAAGTAAAACATTTGAGTACTTTTTCCACCACTGCTGACGTGTACACAAAAAAAATGTAAACGGTTATTCGAATAATCAAAAATAAATACATTAATGTATTTATTGAAATTAACACCCAGAAAATAGCCAAAACTGAGCACATTTCGATCTGTAAGGCCAAATCTCATTTGAAAAAAATATATTAAGAGTATATGAAAGCCAATTGAAATGTTTATACTATTGGAATATTACACATCTGCTCCCAATAAATTACATCACCACAGCGCAATTGTAGGTCAAATCAATCAATCTCTCTCTCTGGGAGCAACAACGAGAAACAGTGAATGTAGGTTTTCATAGACATGGTCGCTTGTTTCTCTCACAGAATCTGGCAACACCGAGCGCTGTTGTTGTCACACTTCTTCTCTTCTACATGGCTACTCCCAGTCGGGCCAAGACTGAACATGTTCGGTCGGCCCGGAGTCGGCCGATTAGGTTACGGCGGAGTCGGCGGACCCATTGGTGTCGGTCACGGTCTCACGGACCCCCCTAACCCAGGGGTTTTCAACTGATTTTGACCCAGGGACCACCATCCTGACTAAGAGCAACCTGGGGACCACCACTATTGTGCGTGGCGGGTCCATCATAGACCCACCCCACACAATAGTGGTGGGGGGTTCATGCACCACAGGGAGCTGGAGAAAATAGCTATAATATCAATATAATATCTAATAAAATACAGTGATTTTGTTTGAATGTGATGGAATATGATTAAGGATTACTGTGATTATGTTAAGCTCACATTTCATATCACACACACACACACACACACACACACACACACACACACACACACACACACACCATACAGTAAGAACTTATTAAAAGTTTAAGTTTTTTTTTTTAATGCATGGCCAGGGACCACCTGCAATACCTCCGCGGACCACACCGGTTGAAAACCCCTGCCCTAACCGACTGAACGACGCTTCCCAACGCTCAGGGATGAGCTGTAGAGGGTGCTCAAGGGGTCGAGCTTGTAGATCTGCTATTTTTTTTTAACGTTGACTACTTTCTTTTGAGTTATTTTACTGTGTTACTGCACTCATATTTCCATGTCAATACTTTTGTACTTTCATGAAATACAGGCCTTTTACTTGTATTTACATTGTGGTATTGATATTTTTAATTAAAGGAGCACTTCATTTTCAACTTTATCCTCATATATCTGTGTAAATGTACTTTGTTAGCTGGCACCTCTGATCATCTGACCTTTGACTTCCAACAGGGGAGCTAAAGCCAGGTGACCAGATCATGGAGGTGAATGGAGACCCTCTCTCAGGTGTGACCAACCAAAGGTAGGCTATGTTCAGCATTAATATTTTCATATAATGGGCTCTATGGACAGCAGCCATATTGGAAAGAAATTGGGCCTTCACAAGTGTTACCGATGATTCTAATTGAAGGCTGTGTTCCATTCTGGTCAAACATTTTAATTTCAAGGACCCCCATAACTCTGAGAGTGTACTGTACATTTGTACATTCTCAGAGTTACACACCCGTACGGGCTTACTTTGAGATCCACTGGTGTTGCAGAGTGTTTCCAGTGAGCCGACATGCACAATATCAGCACCCTAACTCTGTTTGACCAGAATAGAAACAGAGCCTTCATTAGTATTAGAGATGCACAATATTGAAATTTTGGCCGATATCCGATAATATGCAGGGTCAAATCGGCCGATACCGATATATTACATTATTATTATTATTATATATTTGTATATTTATATTGAGCTCGTTGCTGATTATTAATATTTTTGATTTTCAAAGCCATTAACGGTCACATTATTATTGCGTGATTATTGGTCAATATCTGTGAAATATCAGTCGATATCGGTAAAATATCGGTCAATGTCGGTGAAAAAGATATCTGAATTATTTTGACTTCGGTTCGATACCGATACTGCATTTTTTATTAAATATCGGCCGATATCGATATGCTACCGATAATATTGTGCATCACTAACTAGTATCATTGATAAAACCTGTGAAGGAAGTAAAGAAGTGGCCCAATTTCTTTCCAATATGGCTGCTGTCCAAAGAGCCTATTTCAGCATTTCAGCATTGCAGGAAGAGAAAGGCTGTAGTTTCTATTATCTTGGAATCCTCACCGATGATGTCATTGGTAGACAGGTTTCTGAACCGTCCACAGCTCACCAATGAGCTTATAATGAGCTTTACCGTACAGTTGTTGTATTGTTTATTGGATCTTGTTTAGTCGATACACTTATTTGTTTTAGCTCATGCTCATTTGATTTAGCTATTTTGTCTCATCTGTTTAAGGAAATAGGTAGCTGATATATTGCACTTTTACCTTAGCGCTAGGTATACTCTTGGTTGCTTGTTTTTGCCGAAAATGCACTAAAGACTTCTGGTGATTAGTAGTTTTCGTTCCCTACCTATGTTGAATACACTTATTGTAAGTCGCTTTGGATAAAAGCGTCTGCTAAATGACTGTAATGTTAACTGTACCACATACTGTAAATGTCCAAATCAATGTCAACGTTGTTGAGTGTAAAACTCATACCTCCAAAACTGTTCATTTTCAGGAAATTAAAAAAAAAGATGTGCTCGAGTGGATCTAATGTAGTTATTATTTAGTCACAAGCTCTTGTTAATTCTTTTCATTGGTTAAATATTTATAAAACCCAAAGACACACAACCACTTTCAACCTGGCAAACCTTTTTTGAGCACGTCACTATAAGTGCAAATGCATTCATTAAAATGTTCACAAAATGTTCACAAATAGCAAGAATACCATACTGTATCTCCAAGGTCAGAGCGTGTTGCAGAACTTGCAGTGCAACACGTTGTGAGCTTGTAGATCTGCAATTTGTTTTGCTACTTTTGCCTGACACGCCGAAGTATAGTTGAAATATGGACATACAAGGTTTCTGCCCGACAGCGAAGCTATGCTTTACAGATTTGTGTGCGTGTGTGTGTGTGCGTGTGTGTGTGTGTGTGTGTGTGTGTGTGTGTGTGTGTGTGTGTGTGTGTGTGTGTGTGTGTGTGTGTGTGTGTGTGTGTGTGTGTGTGTGTGTGTGTGTGTGTGTTACAGAGCTGTGGACATCTTGAGAGCAGCCTCGGCGACCAATCACATGCGCCTTCTGATCGCGAGAGATGAAGAAGCCAAGTAGGTCACATGTACAAACACTTCATCCATGTTACCTACATCCATACATCAATTGTACTGTGTCAGTTCTATTGATCCAAGCTGGAACACAATCGATTGATTGATCATTCAAATAAACATGCTCTAAAAGTGGTAAGGTGGCTGACCGCTAGCTTAGAACCAGTGGTGGAAAAAAGCACTAAAAGTATCAATGCTGCAATGTAGAAGTACTTTGTTACAAGCTAAAGGCTGGAGTAAAAAATGTACTTGAGTAAAAGTACAACAGTATTGGTATCAAAATGTACTTAAAGGTAGGGTAAGTGATTTGCAATTATTCAAATAATTGCAAAATGGGTCTATGTTCTGATAGTGCTCGTTACTATAGAGTGTCCTGTCCATATAAAGAGTCTCCATGTCTCTCCAGCTCTTTATAAAACAGAAAATGTATTTTGTAGTTTTTTTTTTTTTTTTTGTAGTTTCATTTCCAATTTTATCCAACCAGGACAGAGAACTCAATCAGGATATAGATTAAACAAGTGAAATTGGAAGTGATGACACTAAGAAATGAGCAGACAAAATTTTAACTGGAACACTATACAAATTAAGCTTAAAAATGGGTACTTTCTCCTGATTGGCTGAGATTTTGACACCTACCGAAAAATGTATTTTCTGTTTATTAAAGAGCTGGAGAGACAGGGAGACATCTGTTACTGAACAAACACTCTATAGCAATGATTACTATCAGAATATAATATTTTAACCTTTTAACAAAATACTTTTTGTTTTAACCAAAAAATATCACTTACCCTACCTTTAAAGTACCAACAGTAAAAGTACTAAATTTTTGGGAAATAGCAGATCTACAAGCTCACCACGTGTCGTGATGCGACGCGTGGTGAGCTTGTATATTGGCTATTTTAAAATAGCCTATGTATAACATAGGGCTAAAGTGGTTAATGTATGTTTTATAATGTAATAATTTATACCTGCAAAGTAACTAGTAACTAAAGTTTTCAAATTATTGTAGTGGAGTAAAGGTATAATATTTGCCTTCGAGATGTAGTGGAGTAGAAATAAAAGTATAGACAATTGGAAATACTCCAGTAAAGTAAAAGTACCTCAAAATTGTACTTTAAGTACAGAGCTTAAAACTTGAGGACGTACGGCACACACAGGTCGTGATTATTTAGGCAGCCGCAGAGAAAATATCTTATCTTATTGCCTATAACAGTCTAATGCTATGGTGCCTAATTGTAGTTGTGTTTTTAATGTTATATTTAAATGAAAATAATTCATCATTTAGTTATGATGATGATCCCCCCGCACTGTGGTGCCCTACGCACAGTGTGTGTGTGTGTGTGTGTGTGTGTGTGTGTGTGTGTGTGTGTGTGTGTGTGTGTGTGTGTGTGTGTGTGTGTGTGTGTGTGATGTATCAAACATTGACGACAGTGTCAGCTTCAGGGCATCAAGTGACAACTTAGTGACAGAAGTGACCGAAATGACTCTGTCCTGAGCGACCTTGGAATCTCCCTCCCTCCCTTTCCTTCTGTATTTACTTGAATTTTCTCTCTCTCCCTCTCTCTTGTCAGTCTGTTTCTCTGTCTATCTCTCTCGGAAGAGTTGACCAGGACAGCTTAAAGAATTAAGTGAGAGCACATGTCTAGTGATGAGATGAGCCTAACGCGTCCTGAGGTGTTAATCTGCCTACTGGGGGGGGGGGGGGGGTTAACACCATCTACATTTATTTTCAATTCTGTCCCCCCACCTCCTTGCCTGACTCTCTGTACTTTTCCCCCTAAAAATCCCCCCACCCTGGTGTGTTTACTTTAAACCACATTGCCTGGTAGTTCGCTGTGCATTTGCAAAAGAAGCAAGGATTCCGTTTTGAATTCTGTTTTAAGCTATCGGGCCCTATAATTGGCACTGCTATACCCGCTGCCCACTAGCCGTGAATTACTGCCTGCTGCCCGGATAAGGGAGCTGGCACTGTCCCAAAATGCTATTTTGCGGCCGCTATACCCGCTATTCATTATGCCGACTCCACTATTTGCGCCTGGAGGTGTGGTCGTGGGCGTGCTGTTGCATTGTCCCCAAAATTGCTATTTTGACCATACACGTTTAGGACAGCGCATAGCGGAATATAAAACCACCCGCTATGCCAATATGGTTTGGTAGAGCGCACGCCTGCAATGGATATCTGGAGACACAACGGCACAACATTAGAGGTCTCCCTCTCTCCTAATTCTCAACACATCTCTGTGATTCAAATGTTCCTATAATCAGCAGAGTTTCAATGGACCCTTCGTTTCAATGGACCCTTCGCTAAACCCCGCCCCAAACCGGCTTGTCCTATCCTACGTTAGCAACGGTTACTAAGCTAGGTGAGCCTGGCAAGCTTTCTCTACCAGTCGCAAAATGCCGAAGCGTTGCGTATACGGGACTTGCAACTCGGATGCAAGATATCCAGAACGTTTACAGGGAGGAGTTGTATTTTTCGCCTTTCCGAAACCAAACAAAGAACTGGAGAGATGTAAAATATGGATTAAACAGTGTGGAAGACCTCACGCACAGCTTAATCCATCAAAGATAACCAAGAACTACCATGTTTGTTCCAAGGTAAGACGCTAACGCGAAGCTCGTTTTTTACGCACGTTCAGTCGCACACACACACACACACACACACACACACACACAGCTTTTTCATGCTACATTACTGGTACAGTTAGGATTCTCAGTTGCTTGTTTTAACATTCGAGTAAGGTAGTTGTGTGTCATTTGAGGCTGAGCAAATATACCAGATAAACACTAGTAGCTTAAGTAACGTCGGTTGCTAATAAAGACACGTTCTAACACTGGCCTCTTTCTAATAGCATTTTGTGAATGGACGACCAACGCCAGAGTTTCCCAATCCTGTATCTGCTATCACCGTGTCTGACCAAGGACGGGAACATTTGGGAGGCTGCAGAAAACCTCCATTCAAAAGGTTGGTTATGCAAATCAGAACATAGTAGTTAATAAACTAACTTTGCTTTCATAGTGCTTTATTAACATGGTGTGGATATACACTTGTGAGTTGCTTTGTGTGGACGTCGATGCGTTGTATCATTACAGATCTGATGTAACAGTCACAACTTGTGACTTACATCTGATCTGTATTATGCAACGCATCGATCGACGTCGTCCACACAAAGCACTCATTCACCTCTGTTGTTGTGGTGTGTTAACTCTGCCATTGACATGAGTTAGAAAGCTTTTTAAAACAATGTAGTTCTTTTTTTGGTATAGTGCATTTTATTTGTGAAAATCAAACTCAAAGTAGCTGCCAATAAACTTGTAAAAAAAAAAACATTTGACAGGCAGAATAATTTTCTTATTTTTTTTAACATTTACAGACTTAGAAGTGCTGAACCAAGTGCTGAACCCAGTGCTGAACAACCCTCCACCTCAAACCTCACCGAAGAAAGTGCATCACAACACCATGGCACACAGGATGATGCACAAGCCTCCACCTCAAACCCCACTGAAGAATCACATCACTGTGGCAATGGTAAGTGCACATGTATACATGTTTTTTTTTTTTTACCTCTGGTGGCAGCTACTAAGAAAATAATCAAAGAAAAATGAATCTAATTTATTTTTCATGCCACCCCACTTAACAGCATCAAAATGGATGCGCTGTAGGTGGTAGTCTTCTTTACACATAATGTAAAAATCACACCATGGCATGCCTGTGAGTGCCAGCTGCCCCATTATTTGAAAGTGATATGTGTGACTCTCCCTGAGCTTGTAGCTACCATCTGCCTGCCTCTTGAGGTATACACACTGTTGGATGGTGTCTTTTGATGGGCACTTGATCTCCAAAAGTCCATAGCTTGTACTGTCACCCTCACCCCTCTCTATGACTTTCCTGTCTGGTGAAGTGCCAAGGTGTGGGGCGTGAGGATTTACCACGAAGCCACAGGGTAAAGCTCGATTGCCTGTGACCTCACAGTACTGCCTTGCTGCAGTGGACTCGAGGTCTATCCCTCTTTTCATTGCCTTGGTCTGTCTCTGCAGTGGGGTCTTGATACTGGTAGCAAGACTTTCATGGTTGGCTCTCCTGGAGCATATTCTATGAAAGGAGCTTGATGTTAGTCGGGGAGAACGTGCAAGATGCCAAAGGTCTGATGTGTTTTGTTGTCTGGTGTCACGTTCTAGAGCTATTGACTCCGACAATGTGATGCTCATGTTACTGTAACAATTTTGGTTGTTGTAATGCAGCACTGTACAGACATCCGTTGGTTGGGATGGTAATGGGAAATCGGGGAAATCGCCAGGCTGGTTTGCAGGTGGTGTTGTTGATACAGCTGTGCAGATGACAGGAAGCTGTAATAAGGAAGACAAATGAATTAAATTATTTAATGTTCTTTTTTTTGTTGTCATTTTTACTATTACAGAGGCACATCATCTCACATGCAACCATGAGGAGGAACTGAAAACTCTAAAGGACAGATTGGCACAACAGACGCAGGAGATGGTGAAGCTGAAAATGGCACTGGATGCGAAAGACGGCCAACTCCAGCTGCTTTTAGAAGAACTTCGTGCACGCACAACCAGTCCAGAGAGTTTAAATGAAAGTTCTGTCCCAGGATATTTCCACTACAACACTGGATTCACATATGATCAGTTCAACAACTTGTGTGAATTTTTCAAATTGCCAAATAATCCAGATGCCCCACAAATACAGATTCCTCTCACATACATAAAGACAGACAAGAACATCCAAGAAATGCCCTTGCGTAGTCAGTTTTTGCTCACACTAATTAAATTCAGACAAAATTTCAACCACAAAGATTTAGCATTTCGATTTCACATTCCTTTACAGAGTGTCAGCACACTGATGAACTCCTGGATAGACTACATGTATGACAGACTTGGCCAACTGGCCATTTGGCCACATAGAGATGTGATTTCACAGAACATGCCATCTAACTTTAAAGAGGACTTTCCAAACACTTTTGCAATACTGGACTGCACAGAACTAAAGATAGAGAAGCCTACTTCATTAGTCTTGCAGAGTCAGACGTATTCCACTTACAAGTCTGCCAACACACTCAAGTCTCTAGTTGCCTGTGACCCACGAGGTGCTGTTATCTTTGTGTCTGCCCTCTATACTGGATCCATCTCGGACAAAGAGATCTTTAATCAGTGTAATATCATGGAGCAACTGCAGGGTTTGATTCGGTGTGGCTACCTTAATGTAGGAGATGGTTTAATGACGGACAAGGGTTTTCTTATTGAAAAAGAAGTGGAAGATATTGGCCTGAAACTTAACATTCCACCATTTTCCAGGTCCAACCGTCAGATGCCACATGCAGATGTTGAGATGACCAAAAAAATTGCTAAGCACAGAGTTCATGTGGAAAGAGCCATTGGCAAAATTAAAAACTTTAAGATTATTTCTGGTAAGATCCCAAATACTCGTTTAGGTAATATTAATCAAATATGGTATGTGGTTAGCATGCTGTCCAACTTCCAACCACACATCATCAAAGACGAGTGATCTAACTCCTTGACATTGAAAATGTTTTGCTTTTCCTCAATGTGATTCCGAAGGTTTCTTTCTTTTTTTTTTATTGTTGGAATAAAGGGTTGATGGTACAATCTTTACTATGAGAGATTACTTGTACTTCTAAGTGGAATGAAATTTGTATTAAAACAATACTCTCAGTTCAGCCAAGTGCTTTTCATTTACCTGATGGCTCAAACCACTTCCAAGGGGGTATTTGCTTCCTCCTACAGCTACATCGACAGGGGGTCTGTTGGCCAAATAGCTGATGGGTGTTCCTGTCTGTCGCTGCAGCAGGCTCAAGTCCTCCTCTGTTATAGAGTTGCTCCTCATCCTAGCAAAACAAAAAAAAGAGTGTACTGCTATGAATGATCCCATTATTCCCATATGAACTTGGTTATTAACAAATATCTTTATGCTACTGTATGTGTGGACCTCATAAAGATGAGCTGATGATATGCATCAGCCAATGGTTTCTTAAGAAATAAACTTAAATCAAACGTAATCCTTAATGAGGCGTGGCCGCATATTGTGAGTTAACCTTGTTTGTAAATAATGTACTGTAATAATAATTTAATAATAAGTCTGAATACCCCTGCCCCCCGTTCATCTTGAATTTACCTTTTCCCAGTGTAGTGACAGTCAACAGGTCTCCGTTTGCGGTCTTTCTTGGCTTTTGCGACCACGACGGACGATATGGGCACGGGGTTTATTTTGGGTCCTCTGGGTTTGTGCCATTGTTGTGGCAAACTAGTGCATGATCTTATAGGGCTTTCTAGTTGTGCTTTCATGACATCCAGTGTATGAATCAAACCCACGATGTGGGAACAATATCCAGGTGCGCTATAAAAAACACATGGAAAACAGGATGATTTATGGGCTAAAACACATAAGATACCGAAAACTATGGGAAGTCATGACTGAACCTTAGCTTAAAATAAAACAATATATTTACTTACCCTGCAATGCAAGAACATTGTTGATCCTTTATATGTTTGTCCACAACATGAATGGACAAGACGTGAGGTGGCTGACTTTTACATTGTGAACGGTGCGCCTTCGCCTCGATTTGAATGTCATGTTCATTCATTAGACTTCGGCGACACATTATATTGTGGATATATTTTTCGAACGCATATTGCAGTCCCTTCTGCCTGGTTCTCTCTGAAATTTCCACACCACTACTCCAGAAATTTGACATGACCTCCTTGGGAATGTCTTTCACTGAAATAGTCGCAAACTCCATGATGACATGCAGAACAGATGAACCAAGACGCGAAAGCTTGCCAGGCTCACCTAGCTTAGTAACCGTTGCTAACGTAGGATAGGACAAGCCGGTTTGGGGCGGGGTTTAGCGAAGGGTCCATTGTGTTTATATAAGATGATAGTCTATTCAAAGAAGACAATTTGTGTATCGTGCAATGCAATGCTCTCCAAATTACACACTTCAGTTTTATTCATCGATTACGCAGGAAATAATGAACTGATTACACAAGTCACATGTCTATCAAATGTGGTTTTATTGAAAGGCAATCAAAGGCTATAAAGTGAGCACATATGTGTCCAATGTCCAAAAGAGGAGAACGTAAGATTGCATTGGGGATAATGGCTTGCGAAGTCTTCTCTTAAAGGTAATGGCATCTGGCACAGTGATTGGTTTTATTATTGTAATGCCCAAACCAGGTAGTGCAGGTGTTTTGCGGGTAAGGCAGGTGTCCCAAAACAGCAACTTTTGCACGGGAACGCCCCTTGCGCACTCCTAAATCCTCAAATAGTGGGTTTAGCCAGTATGGGCGATTATAGGACCCATCGTGTAGCACACATTATTGATCTGTTAGGTAGGTTACTCAAGAGGTTAGAGTGAGCGACCTCATGTACTCCATATTCGGACATAACGGTCGACCTGGAACTCCACTCTCAACTCAAAGTTTTTCTGGCCAAGGACCCCTTAGCTGAGAGAGAGATGAAGCAGAGACCCCTACTACATTGGATTCATGTTACATGTGTGTTTTCAGACATTTAACCACTTTAACCCTGAATATTTGTAAACTTGACCTTTGGCTCTTTACTTGGTCTGCTCTTCTCCCCCCGTACACCAAATCTGCAAGCTCACTGTTAGCTTAGATTGTCTATTTTCGGCTAATGTTCCCCTCAGAATACGAATGCTATAAAATAATAAAGTCCCTATCACACAAAGATTTGGCGGCCCCCCTGCAGTATCTCTGAGGAGCCCTCTCGGGGTCCCGGACCCCCTGTTGAAGACCCCTGATAGAGCATAACAGTGTCGCCGAGTCCGTAAACAAATTTCCTATCCATTGAAATCACACACGTTTCAGAAAGTAAGTCTGTATACTAAGGGTTTTAAGACCAACCAGGCACCTGGTTGGCCATAAAACATCTTGATCGCGCCAGAAAACTTGCTCCTTTTTCAATCTGACTGGTTTTCCCATCATACTGTAACATAGATCACTCCTGGTCAAATATTACTCCACTACGAGTGAAAGTAGATCAGTCAAATTTGTACTTGAGTTGAAGCACTGGAGTACAGTTTGCTTTACTTAAGTATTCAAAAATGCATCCTTTTAAACTACTTGAGTATTCAAAGTACATTTTCGACAAAAGATTTTCCAGACATTTCCAGACAGTGAAAATAGCAGATCTACAAGCTCACAACACGTCTCCTCGTTGATGTGATGCATTGTAGGCTTGTAGATCTGCTATTCTCACTGTATTTGAAATAGGGCTTAAGTGGTTAATTCAAAATGTACTTTTCCCCCCCTTCCTATGGAGTGCCGTGGAGTCAAAAGCATTTTTTTTCCTGTTGAAATATAGTGCAGTCAAAGTCAAAGTTTCCAAAAATACAAATACTCAAGTGTAAGGTACAGATACAGATTATTTTTTTACTTAAGTACAATACACAGGTAAATGTACTTAGTTACTGGTGGTAGGCTACAGTGCAGCGTGAGTCATCTCTGCAGTGTGAGTTATGTGATATTGCAGCAGTTACAGCTCCCATCCAGCGTTGCCACATTTTGCGAGAGAAACAAGCGGACAGTTCTACAAAAACAAGACCTAAAGACCACACAGCTATTTGAAAATAGCATATCTACAAGCATTGTGATGTGTCGTGCAGCTTGTCTATCTCAAAAATACATTTTGAAAGAAATATGAAACACATTTCTATGGGGGGACAAATATATATACATTTTGGGGGTCCTTGACATGAAAATGTTTGACTTAAACAACATTGAGGAAACAAGCCCAAATAAGCAACTACACTTTAGAAAGAAGCCCCAAAAGCCACAACTATATATTTACAAGCGACTTACAAGCCCAAGTAGAATAATAGAATGATTTTAACGGTGTCAATAAAAGCAAACAGTGCAAGCAAAGTACCGTGCCTTGTGCTTTTACTTGACTTGAGTATGTCCATAGGCGTCGCTGGCGGGCTTTCTTACAAATGTGTTATACTTTTTTCCTCCACTACAAATATTTGAAAGCTTTAGTTGCTAGTTACTCATCCAGATTTAGATTACTATTAGAAAACTCACAGATCTGCTATTTTCTGCAAAAGCTTTACCCACAATACGGATGCTTGGGTTTAAGTGGTTAACCCTAATGCAGGGTCTGCCAATTGTCTAAGTAATCCTGGGCGCTACACTCCCTCTGCCAGCCGAGGGAGAGCCTAGAGCCGAGCTCATGCCTCCTTCAATGCATGAGATCTAACAAGCCTTCTTATCACCTGACAGGGGGGAGTTTCCCCAGTTGGACGTAGCATGTGGAAGGAACACGTTATTCCAACCAGTTCCTTTCCCCTCCATCAGGCGACCCGGCTGACCAGGGGGAGGCAGTATAGAGACCAGGATTACTGCATGTTTTTGTGAGGGTACATACCTTTAGGAGACACGGGGAGAACTCCACATAATGCAAGGTTTCTCAAAGTGGGTGCCGCGGCACCCCAGGGTGCCATGATGCCATTCCAGGGGTGCCGCAGACTAATTGGATAATATTTGGAATTGACCAATATCACTTATACAATTGTTTCATACCAAGTTATGTGTCAAGCACAGTGTTATTTTTTAACCAGGCCTTACCGAAACAGAAATCATCTAAGGTTTTCCTTGCAACATAGCTTGGAGAAGAAAACAATAAGAATTTCCTCACAAAACTGATGCTGGGGTTTAACGCATTGAGACTGGGAACGCATCTGTGTGTCATTTTTAGATTTATTTGGGCTATTCAAAAATAGCAGATATACAAGCTCATAGTGCGGCACCGAATGCAGCGTTACGAGCTTGTAGATCTGTTATTTTTTTAAATAGATATCGTGAAATTGTGTCAAATCTTATATTTTTTTAAAGCAAACATTTTTAACTCAAATCTTTGCTTTTGGGGGTCCCTGGAACAAAACACTTTGAGATAGCAGGTCCGCAGCCAAATACATACGTTTTTCAAAAAACTGTAGGCTTTAGAAGACATTTGTAGAATCCCCAGAAGCAATAAGATTTAGAAATGTTTGCTTTAAAAAAATATAAGATTTGACACAATTTCACGATATATTTTTCAAAAAATAACAGATCTACAAGCTCGTAACAAAGATTAGTTCGCTTTAAAAAGTATATATATTAAGATTTGCACAAATTGCCAAGATTTTTCAAAAATAGCAGATCTAGAAGCGCGTAGTACTTGTAGATCTATGAGCTTGTAGATCTGCTATTTTTGAATAGCCAAAGACATCTAAAAATGACACACAGACACGTTCCCGGTTTTAATGGGTTAAAGTGGTTAAAGCAACCTTTTATTCATGAAAATAAGTTCTGGATATGCAACTGCTAATGACCAGCAGCCACAAAGTCTTGGTGAACAGGGTACAGTTCCAATTTGCATGTTCTTACATAGAAAAGTTGCTGAACAGTCATAATATCCATGTGTAATTGGCTTCAGTGGTAGAAGAAGTAGCCTAGTGTCAGGCAAACGTAGTGGAAAAAAGCCAATTTGTTGTGAGCTTGTAGATTCACTATTTTCACTGTTTTTGGAACAGTTTGAAAGTGGTTAAGTGTGTGTGTGTGTGTGTGTGTGTGTGTGTGTGTGTGTGTGTGTGTGTGTGTTTTGGACATACAAGGTGTCCACCCGACAGCGGGCGATATACATTTTATTGTCTTAGTAAAAAAATAATAACAGAAAGGAGAAAGTAAAGAGACGGCTTTTAAAAAAGCAGATGCTGACTGTGTTGGCTGTGAGTCCCTTGGGCGATGCGTTCCAAAGTTTAGGAGGTCTCATTTAAAAGGCCGGGTCACCTTGGCCAGCGACCACGTCAGCACCCAGGGACAGTCACAAAGCAGGCCTTTTCTAACTGGCTATCTCTGCCTTCCTATGTGGAACTAAAGCTCTATAGCGAAGTTTGCACCAAAAGCCAGCCAGCCATGGAGCATCGATTAGTGATTTTCAGCTTTTTTTTTAATGCAGATAAAAAAGTTGCTTCTCTGATGCAGGGGAATGGATTGTAAATATGGATCGTGTTAAAAGATGCAGTCCGGAACTTACTTTAACCACTTAACCCCTATGTACAGTACTTAGTCCCACTGGGCTCTGTACTAGGTTTGCTAGTATTTACGTTTACACCGAATCTCTTCACAGAAAAGGCTCTACAATGTCACTTGTAGATCAGCTTTTTATGTCAAAGTTATTTGGTGTTGACAGAAAAAAAAGTGGTCCAAGTGCAGAGACAACTCAGGTCCCGTTTTCTACGTTTTTTTTTCTGAAAAAACGTATGTTGTTATCAGTGGTTCCCAAAATGATATGTACTAGTCCATACTCGTCCGGGCATATGAGCAGCCAAAGTATGTGCAGAGTTTGGGTTATGCGCTGTGCACAGACAGTATATCAGGGATGGAAAGTGACTTTGTACTTGGTACCTAGGTCCAACACACACGCACTTACGCACGGGTGTCCCGTCGCTGCGGCGCAGACCCACAGAGAACGCACACAAACACCCGCTCATAAACAGTTCACACACACACACACACACACACACACACACACACACACACACACACACACACACACACACACACACACACACACACACACACACACACACACACACACACACACACACACACACACACACAGGTTCGGGACAGGTCGCCTGTCCATGCGTTGTTGTGGACTTGTGGTGTAGGCTACTTAGGTGAACAGAGCACATGGAGTGTAGTCCCTGCCCAGTCCGTGGCCAGCAGCCGTAAACTGAGCACATGCACAGTACGGTAGTGTTGGGGAGCAGTCATCCCATAGCTAGCGGGGCTGTAACCATGGCGACGGCTGTAACCTCCCATAGGCCAAACTCAGAATCTCCGGTGTTGACATAAAAATGCTAATAAACCGCTTACATTTTGGGAAAGTTAAGAACGGGCGTCGTTATTTGGTGCATATGCTAATGGCCAACAGTGTTGGGTAGTAACGAATTAAAAATAATATATTACTGTAATATTATTACTTTTCCCAGTAACGAGTAAAGTAAGGTATTATTCTGCCAAAACAGTAATATAATACCATATTACTCGGTCAAAAAAGGCCTCGTTACTCGTTACTGATGACGAGCGTCTTTTTTTATGCTCATTCATTCATTTACTCTCTCTCCGTCTCTCATAGAGGCAAGTTGTCGCATCATGCAAAAATAGAGTAGATCTACAAGCTATCAACCTACGTCAACAGAGATGCTTTTTAGCTTGCAGATCACTTCTTTTCAGAACGCAGCCTGCGCACAGTTATGACGTAGCGCATGACTCGTATGCGACCGTAGCGCCGTGTCTTTCTCCGCCGGTTTTTAACTTCAAAAAGCTCTCAAACTTCTATTTTGAGGCACGGAATTTACTTATAAGATATCGTTCGGATAGAATTTAGTTGTTTAACTTCATATATATGGTCAATTAATCATGACAGAGCCTATTTAAAAATAAAAAATCTGAGAACCGGCAGGGGCAGGCTGTGACACGCATTGTATCCGAATAAAGTAACCTATTTTCGGCATGGCCCTTTCAGAAGTCCCCCTGCGTCACTTGTCTGGTGGTCGCGGAAATGAACTGCTGATGAGGAGAGGTCAGGAAACAGTGTTCCTCTCCTCTTCTCTCCTCTATAATATCATTGGTTCTCAAAGTGGAGTCCGGGGACCCCCAGGGGTCCTTGAGGGAGTTCCAGGGGGTCCCCAGCTAAATGATAGATGAGGCACCAAATGGACCCTTATGGGTCTGTAACTCTGAGAGTGTACAAATGGAACCAAATGGATCCTAATGGGTCCATTTGGTTCCATTTGTACACTCTCAGAGTTAAATTGACATCTAGATTTTACAATATAAATTGCGGTCCAAGTGATAGAAATGCCATTAAATGGGGGTCTGTAGCCTAATGCATGTCAAACTGGGGGTCCTTGAAATTAAAATGGTTGAGAATCACTGCTAAAGCCGTAAAAAAAACTTCTCTTATGGGTGTCCCCGGCATATCTTGAAATGGGGATCCGCGGGCTAATAAGTGTCAATTTGGGGGTCCTTGACATGAAAATGTTTGAGAACCACTGCTCTATATCTCCTCTCCTCTCTCCTCCCCCCCTTGCACTTTGGCTAATTAATATTGACTGCTGTAAGATATGTTGAAAAGGTTAAGACATTTTCAAAAAGTTTACTTTATTGTTTCAGTTTTTGAGAGGCTGCAGCCAGTGTGTGCAGTTCAGATTGATGTTGTTCCTGTAAGGATAATTATTGTTCCAATTCCAAATATGGAATTTGCAGCAGCAAAATACTTAAAAGGATAAAGACTGTTGACTGTTTTCTATTGTTCCATTAAATTGGATTCAGTTCTAAAAGGCTAAAAACTGTACACGTCTTTTCTTTTGCGGGGGCGCGGGGAAAGTAATATAAAGTAATACGTAATATATTACTCTTGATTCCAAGTAATAAGTAATATAATATTACTTTTCAAAGGAGTAATAAGTAATAAGTAACATATTACTCTCCTAAGTAATATAGCCCAACACTGATGGCCAATGGCCGTGTGCAAATTCAGATCAATTGCTCCAGCCATTGAGGAGAACCGGGCAGGACAGACAGATTCTAAACAGACAGATCCTGTCGACAGAGGTTTCCTTAATTTTATGTAGGATTTGGCCGCCAACCCCATCTCAAAATATTTTGTTCCAGGGACCCCCAGAAGAAAAGATTGTAGTTAAAAATGTTCGCTTTAAAAAAAACATTCGCACTAATGTTCTCAATTTAAACAATAATAGCAGATCTACAAGTTCATAGTGTGGCACGAAGTGACGCGCTATGAGCTTGTATATCTGCTATTTTTGAATAGCCGAATAAATCTAAAATGACAGCGTATGACTGTGTGATCATCACTCATTCTTGTTCTTTGATGTGTTTCTGAACAGGAGAGAGTTTGCAGACGTGATGGAGTACTGTGCAACCCATGGGAGCACAGGATCAATGAGGACCTCCCCCAGCACCGACCTACGATCCCCCATCCAACCAGGTAACTATGTACTGTAACTCTAATGCTGTGTTCCAGTGGTGGAAAAAGTACTCACATGTTTTACTTTAGTAAAAGTATCAATACTGCAATGTAGAAATAATCTGTTACAAGCAAAAGTCCGGAATTCCAAATTTACAGGGCTGAAGTAAGTAATGTATGTTTTGTAATAATAATCAAAATCTACAAAGTAACTAGTAACTAAAGTTTAAAAATACTTTTTATGGAGTAAAAGTACAATATTTGCCTCTGAGATGTAGTTGAGTAGAAGTAGTACTGAAAATTGGTACAGTAAAGTAAAAATACCTCAAAATTGTACTTAAAGGGTTAGTTCAGATTTTTTGAGTATTTTCTGTAGGAAATACTTACCATTAATGTAGTGGTTGCAAAGGTTTTAATTGATTGCCCGAGTCCCGTGGTCAGAGTTATGGTCCGGTCCATGTTTGTGTCCAGAATCGCTGCGCCGCGGCAGCCTACTCACGCACAAAATATATGACACAAAAAATAGTACCATGTGACAGAGGGGTCGAAATTGAACGAAACTTGCTCTATATGGTAGAAATAGGTCAACAATACAAATGACGGTAGTTTTTTTAATTCATTTATTTTTAATGAGCGGCCCCCACCAAATCTACTAATCTACCGGAACTACTTCATATTTATCAGAACCGGACCATAACTCTGACCACGGGACTCGGGCAATCAATTAAAACCTTTGCAACCACTACATTAATGGTAAGTATTTTCTACAGAAAATACTCAAAAAATCTGAACTAACCCTTTAAGTACAGTATTTGAGTGAATGTACTTAGTTACTTTACACCACTACTGTGTTCACACCATAGACAGTAAAAAGAAATGGATAAAGTTACGCCCCCAGACTCTACAGACCGTAAATGAAGCACATTTTTCAACAATTTCAAATACGCCATCTTTCTATGTCGTGTCATATCGTGTCATATCCTATGCGCACGGAAATTAATGCTATTGGTTGGGACCAGAAGGGGGGTGGGGAATGACTGCTATTGGTTGTGTAGCTTGTCAATCAAGTCATCACAAGGTAGCCATGCCCCTCCTACAGCATACCCTACTTTATCAGGGTAAAAGTATGATTGAAAGAAGACTTTAAACTAGCGACTGGAAGCATGTATTTATGACAATGTTTTTAAGGTAATAAAATCAAGTCTAAAGTTCGGCAAAAACCCACCCACTTGAATGGAGAAAAAAACCTTCTGACACCAGCAGGGGTAAAACAGCAAAACTACAGGCCATTCATATGAACTTCCTATATAGACTCAGTTTCAAAGGCGGATGCTGGGCTCTTGGTTCACACTGGCCAGGCTGATACAAAGTTACAGGCTACCATTCATTTTCAATGGAAACTAGCCACATGAAGACAAGGGATGGAGCTCGTTAATTTAATTGATAATGAGCACCTTCTTGATCCTGCTTATTGATCCAGGCTTTTATCAAGCCCACTATTGAGCTTTTTCTATTATTTTGTGGAAAGATGTTAGGCGACAAATTCTGAACAGAACCGGTATCTTTTTTTTTTTTGGCCGGTTGTGACTGTGAGTGTGTGGCTGACCACCATCTAAAATTAAATGACAAAAGACAAAAGTTACAAAATAGTTTTGCCTATCATTAAAACCATTCATAATGTGCAATAAGTGTTAAATGGCTTTATATCATGAATAGTACTGTAATCATTTCTATAAAATGTGTCCATGTTTCCTCAGCTCTTTATAAACAAAAAATGCATATTTATTTTTTCTATTTTTATTTTCTTTCTTTTAAAGGACAACTTTGTTTTTTTTTATAACAAGGGTATTTTATGAATTTGTTATGATAATATTTTTTTTACACAATATGCAGGTTATTTGTATATCCGCAAGGCCAAAGGTACGGAGGTCAGGGCCGAACCTCTGGCCCAAATCTTTCGGTCTGTTATAGCGCCACCAGGAGGCCGATTTTTGCAAAACAAATGTTTGGATATTACTCCTAAAAAATTTGTCCTACCATCACACAAATCGGTACAATGTATCTCTATAGTCATGTGATCAAGAAAGATTTGTCAGATTTTTCATATTCCATCCTGATTGGCTAAGATTTGATTGGCTTACAAAGTTTGCAGGAGTGGCCTGTTTCGTACAAAATGCCTCAAATCATGAACGCAACGTCCGATTTCCGTGACATTTTGCACGCATGTCCCCACTAGGCCATGGAAGAATGCCACAAAATCCAAAACGTGAATCTGCCTGTTACAGTGCCACCATGAGACTGATTTGAAAAATGTAGGGTGGCATTTCTTCCTTGGCCTAGTCTAACGATAGACTGAGAAGACGTCGCACATTGACTATGTCACGCTAGGCGACACTAGTCATTTGCAGGGATTTATTATCCTTTTCTTTTTTACCAAGCTTATTATTTTCAATTGGATTATTAATATGCACCACGAATCACGATACATACCTAGGGTAGAAGCTTTTGAGCTTTTCACTCGTCGTAACGCCATTGTTCCACCACACATGTAAACACAGCAATGACGTAACCACCCGAGTGTACAAATGGACCCTTACGCCCCCCCTTAAAAAGGCGATGTATCCAATAGTGAGCAAATAGAATTCCCCTAACTTGTTTCCCTGGGCAGCGCTGGTTGGCAGGTATCAATACACTTTTAGACCGACATGTTTGTGCCAGCGTGGGTGATTAGATTTATTTCTTGTCTTGATTGTTTAGCCATGACGTCATGGGCCGCTATACCCGATAACAGGCTTGACAAGCCCACGGCTTATTGATACTCGGGTCTCGATAAATTCAGAACCAGGTTGGACCCGGACCCGGTTTCCGAGCTCCATCCCTAATGAAGACACACAGCTACAGGCTACCATTCATTTTCAATGGAAGCGAGCCACATGAAGATACAAAGCTACAGGCTACCATTCATTTTCAATGGAAGCCAGCGACATGAAGATGCAAAGCTACAGTATACCATTCATTTCCAATGGAAGCCAGCGACATGAAGATGCAAAGCTACAGGCTACCATTAATTTTCAATGGAAGCCAGCGACATGAAGATGCAAAGCTACAGTATACCATTCATTTCCAATGGAAGCCAGCGACATGAAGAAGATACAAAGCTACAGTCTACCATTAATTTCCAATGGAAGCCAGCGACATGAAGAAGATACAAAGCTACAGTCTACCATTAATTTCCAATGGAAGCCAGCGACATGAAGATGCAAAGCTACAGGCTACCATTCATTTCCAATGGAAGCCAGCGACATGAAAATACAAAGCTACAGGCTACCATTCATTTCCAATGGAAGCCAGCCACATGAAGATACAAAGCCTACACCCGATGTGAGTAGCTGCTACAAAATGTGCAAAGCTACAATACAAGTTGCGCTGGCTTCAACAGCAGCTATAAAGCTACAAAACCGCAAAAGCTACAAAAAGTGTTGTTTAACCATTTCCACTCACCTTCTCTATCTCCACACAATTCCTGCTTGTAATGGGGGGGAAACTAATTATTTATGTTTGCTAGTTCCGTGTTCTCAGGCTTTATTTCCTTTTATATTTTGTGTGGTCTGGAGCAATGCTATCTTACGCAATGCTATCTTACACAGACTCAATGTAGAGTTATCTACATTGGATCCATTTGAACGTTTGTTCTCGTTCCCTTTTCTTTTTCCTGGAAAGCAACGGTTTTAGACATACAAGGTTTCCACCCAAAACATCCTGTGTTAATTTAACTCTGAGCATGGGTGTAGGGAGCACTGTAAATGTGGGTGGGACAATGTACTGCCCGGGGCTGTGTGTGTGTGTGTGTGGGGTGGGGGGGGGTTCATAACCAGAAACATCCATTAGTATGACAATGACAAATAAAGGCCACACCAACATAAAGCAACAACATTAATCACCATAAACATGTAACCTGGCTTCCCAGCTCACATTACACCACAATAGAGGGGGAAAAATGATGGTGTGTGGCTCAAGGCATGCTGGGACTATCTCTCTCTCTCTCTCTCTCTCTCTCTCTCTCTCTCTCTCTCTCTCTCTCTCTCCGCTATGATTGGCCAGTACTCCCTGTCCTTTGCGTAACTATGCGTAACGTGATACAATTTAAATACTTTTGCTAATTTTGAGAAGAATATCGGCTTAACCTTAATGTTAATTATTTTGGAAATGTCGTCTAAATCGTTGAACGTGAGTGTTATGTTGAAACCGGATGGATTTTGATTGCAATCAGTGTTGCGTACTCACCTAGGCACATCTTAATCCCAATAGCGTGCTGTCTACATCAGTGGTTTTCAAAGGTTTTCAAATCAAGGAACCCTAAATATGTATTTGGCCGCGGACAACCACCTGAAAAGGGTTTGTGCCAGGGACCCCCAGGAAAGAAGACAAATGCAAAATTATTCAAAATGTTCCAATACTTTCGAGATTTTATTTTATCCTCAGAGTTACTACTGGGGGTCTGCCAAAATATTTGTGTGATGGGGAACATTAGCCGAAAATAGAAAATCTACAAGATCACAACACCTCGCGCTGCGAGGCGTTGTGAGCTTAAAAATAAACGTGTTTAATCTGCAACACAATTGTATACAATATGTAGTGTGGGCGGGGGGGGGGGCTGCTTCATCATATATCTCTCAGCTAAGGGGTCCTTGGCCTGAAAAACATTGAAGACCCTTGGAGCACATCACGTGCCCCACTGCCACGGTATTGAGATGGCAGGGCCTCTGTCCTTTCAGGTGCAGAGTGCAGCGTAACATTTCCATTTCACTCAATGAGTTAACCATTAGATGGGATGCATGGGTTGGGACCCATTTGCGGGTCGCGGCCAATTTTTATGGGTCGCGAGTAAATATCCCTTTTTTTTCCTACATTTTGTTTTTTGTTATTTCAATGTTTTTATTTTATTTTTCCACCCAAAAACATTTTCAAGAATTAAAAAACAAAATCCAGATCTTTAAAAATATCACGAATAAATACCAAGAATCTAAGAAATTCCATCAAATCGAAAACAAATGTTTAAGAAGTTGTGTAAATAGCCGCTCTACAAGCTCACATCGTGTCGCATCACGACGCGTTGTGAGCTTGTATTGAATTAAAGCAGAGGTTTGAGCCTCTGCTTATTAAGCGATTTTGGGCTAGTTTTTTCTGTAAAGTCGTTTTTTTGTGGGGCTTGTTTCTAAAGTGTAGTTGCGTATTTGGGCTTGCTTTCTAATGTTGTTTAAACCAGTGGTTCACATTTTCATGTCAAGGACCCCCCAAATAAATATGTATTTGTCTGCGGACTCCCATCTGAAAATATTGTGTGTGTATGTTAAATGTTTCCAAAAAGTAAAAGAATTAATAAAAAAATCAAGATTGTTTTGAGAATAGCAGATCTACAAGGTCACAATGCATCACATTGTGACATGTTGTGAGCTTGTAGATTGGCTATTTTCAAATAGCCAATGTATATACACGAAGGTTTTAAGTGCTCATGTAGCCTAGTTGTTTCTTTTGGGCTTGTTTTTGTGGACCTGGTTGCTTCTTTATCTCTCAAAATCTGGCAACACCGGCTTTGAGCTTGGCTGGGCAAGCAGGGCTCAGGAGGAGATAAGTTATAAGCAAGAATTGACACATTGTGGATGTAAAGATAAAGAATGTCCATAAAGACCGCCTGCCAATGTCTGAACTAATAACCCTCAACCATGGCCATCAGTTGAGTTCAAGATTATTTTTGTTTACCTGATAAAGAGTCCTGGTAGTACTTACTTACTTAATTAATTAAAATCTTGAAATATTTCATTGTTTGCTGATGCGCTGGTGTTGATTACCAACAGCCGTTGCGTTGTAAATATATGTTGTAATTGTACATGTTTAATTGCAAACTATCCCAAAACAACTGATTAAGTTCCCTATTTCCCCCACATTATTGTATTTACTTATTTTTGTCTTAAAGGGTCCAATTAGCAGATGACTTGTGAGAAAAAAACACTTTCAACTTGTGTACCTCTTTTGGGCTTATGATTATTGGCCGAATCGCGAAAAGTTTTGAATATTTGCCTTCATAAGATCAGTAGTTGTTGCAATTGCCTGCACTACAAAACTTCACTGTATTTTGCGCTAGGGTGAAAAAAATACCATAAAATGTGACAATGTGTTAGCCTGGTTCCAGACGAATCTGCCATTGCAAAAAAAATTGCCCGTAGCAGATTAGGTCTGGCCCCTCTCAATAGAGATTTTATTTATTTCCCTCTGAAGTTGTGAGGGACCAATCAGGGCCCAGTATGCAAATATGGGCAGGTTTATCACCAGAGGAATTTTTTGAATTTCCCCCCCGGAAATGCAGGTTCCTCACAGAGATTCCAGACCAATATCTACGCAGTGATATTAGTCTGGCCATGCCAGGCTAACAATGTGTACGTTCCGTAATGCACTTCCAATGGTGAAAGCTGTGTTGTTTGCCCCGGCGAAGGAATGGCGGATTTGACCAAGCCCAGATGATTGTATTTTGCGAGCATGCGTGGCTGTGTGTGTGTGTGTGTGTGTGTGTGTGTGTGTGTGTGTGTCTGTGTGTCTGTGTGTGTGTGTGTGTGTGTGTGTGGGTGCGTGTGTGCGTGTGCGTGTGCGTGTGCGTGTGCGTGCGTGAGTCTGTGTGTTTGCGTCTGTGGGTTTGTGTGCGTCTGTCTGTGTTTGTGTGCGTGCGTCTGTGTGTGTGTATTTGTTTGTGTGCGTGTGCCTGTGTGTTTGTGCATGTGTCTGTGTGTGGGCGCATCTGTGTGTTTGTGCATGTGTCTGTGTGTTTGTGCGCAATTGCTGAAGCTGATGTTTGGTTGTTAATTTAGGGGAACAAGGAACGGCTGGTAGTGATGCGTAAACAGCGGAATGTTGCTGACACATGGCATTGTTCACTTCATCATGATGATGATCATCAATCTGCATCTTTTGTCTTTCGTTGCTGTCGGCAAGAAACCTCCTATCTCCAACTTTTTTTTCTCCCCAATTTAGTCATTATGACAGTTGATTCCTCCACACACACATTTGTGTGTTGTCACTGCTGTTATATCCTTCTGACTCACCTGCTGGGTAGAGAGGGACCCCCCACCCCCCGGTTCTTTTTGAAAAAAATAATATTTTTTGTATTTTTCAAAAAGAACCAGGGGACCCCCCTCTCTACCCAGCCCAAGGCACCCCGATCCTGGGTACGGGGCTGGGTGGAGGGGCCCCCCCTCCGCAGGGACCTGGTGGTACTTTGTACTTAGAATATTTTTTGTATTTTTCAAAAAGAACCGGTCCCTCTCTACCCAGCCCAAGGCACCCCGATCCTGGGTACGGGGCTGGGTGGAGGGGACCCCCCTCCGCAGGGACCTGGTGGTACTTTGTACTTAGAATATTTTTTGGATTGCCTCGGGCGGCAGGCATCTTTATATATTATTATATATTATCATATATTAATATTATAGAGACACAAATATATTATCCCGAAAACATATTATTAACGTTCTGTTAAAACAAACAAATTATCCATAATTCACTAAATAATCACCATTAAGCCTCTTCAAACTTATTTAATATATCAATGATATAAATAGGTTACCACTGGAAAAAGACGTTCATTTTAAAATAATAAACAAGACTTATCCATGTAATGAATTTTTACACATAACATTGTTATGTTTTGTACTTTCTGCAATGCAAGACTGATATTTAATATTAAGAACAGTTAGTGTTATCTGTAATACTGATTTTTAACACTGATTTGTAACAGTGTTCAATAAAGTAACACTGATTTGTAACAGTGTTCAATAAAGTTCTGATATTTAATATGAAGAACAGTTAGTGTGATTTGTAACAGTGTTCAATAAAGTTTTGAAAAGAAAAAAATCCACAAGCCAATGTGTCACGTCATCGTTCAGACGTACAGCCAATCATAGTGTGTGACGTCGGTCGCAGGCGCAGGACCCCGAACAGATCATGTAGCCGAGCAGATCATGTACCGACACCGGCACGCTGTACCAGTAAGAAGAGGGTGGAGCAGCTGCTGTCGAAACCCTGTCTAACCTGTCACCAATGCATATCCAACAAGAAAACACATGTTCTAATGTATTTTGTCTTATGAAGTGGTTCTAAATCGTTCCAGTGTGTTTGTGTGAATGTAATCTGTGCTGTCTACGGTATTTGTTTACTCCACAGAGAGTTTTTTTTCACTCGCAAGTCGCAATGTCAATGTCTGTGGTGCGCAACAAAACTAGACTGGACAGTTTGCTCTGCAGGTTGCAGATCAAGCATAGAGTGGATAGAGAAACAACCTGATGCTTTTGATGTATTATTCATGTACGCATTTTTTTCAGAGACAAATTAAATTCCACCAACATTCTAAAACATTTTCTGGTTGGCTGACACATTATTAGGATATTTAGTTTAGTTATGGGTTATAGTTATGTTTAATTTAATTTCAAGCACAAGTAATTGTAGAATTTGATATTGATATTGAAAGTTTGTGTTAAGATCTGTGGTACATACAGCATTTGTTTTAATGTTGTTCTACATTATATCAAGTGCTTTATGTGCTTGTAATTTCAAAACAGTTTAATTTGTAATGTCAAAGAGAAGTAACTGTTTAATGTGATATTGATATTTTTTGTTAACACATTATTCACACACACCATTTGCTTTAAATAAATCATTATATATGCATGATATCATGTGCTTGTCTAGCAATTGTATGCATGTGTTCGGGGATGCATGAATGAGGAAAACAATATGGAGGTGAAAGTTGGGGTATAGTTCCGACAAGAACTTCAAGCCACTTTCACCCCTGGTTACATTTGTATACTCTCAGAGATAGGCTATAAACAAAACGGGGAAAAAACGTTACTCTGTAGTGTGTACAGTGGAATTCAATGTTATTACTTTTTTAACAACTTAAATAAAAATACACCTAAATCACGTTATTAATGTTTTGCTCAATTTCAGATAGCCTGGCTCAGTTTAAAAAGCACAAGGAAAATCGCATTACTAAATATTGCTAGTATTACAGTCCTTCTCATCTCATTTTAGAGAGGAATCTATTTTCTGCCCGCATACATACTGCTTGAAGACTGAATTACTGCCGTGCTGTCAGGTTTTACCCTTCATTTCAAGGGCATGAAAAAAAGCAAATATTACATAACCCGAGGATGAAAGACTAGCCTCTCGGCGAGGGATTTTTGGCTTCTCCGGCAGTCACTCAGCATATTGGTTTATTCTTCACAGATCAAGTTTACGAAAGGCGTTGTGGGGTGTAGGGGGGGTATGAAGTTTTAAGGACCTTAATTCTCTCTTGAAGCCCATGTCTCAGACGCAGG
>NC_137615.1:53837450-53919950 GCF_963280865.1 Gymnoscopelus braueri | reverse complement strand
AGTGGGCCGTAGCCCACAGGTTGGAGGAGAAAGCAAAGTGTTAGCCATGAGAAAGTCATGCTGGACTGTGTAGAATCCAAATGACTGGTCGTGGTGACTGATAACTTTATTACATTACATTACATTACATTACATTATATTACTGTCATTTAGCAGACGCTTTTATCCAAAGCGACTTCCATGAATGTCACGGAAAAAACTGTGCGCATGTTTCTTTCAAAGAGTGTGCTCTCTGGAAAGGTCTTGTCATACCAGTGGAATTTAGAAAGGTCCTCTAGCCCAAGAAGCTCCCATCTGCCGCAGAGATGAAAGGCCCTTCTGCGTTTGGAAATCAATAGTCTAACACTTTGAAATAAAGATCTTGATAATCAGCCTTTTTTGTCAGCAGAGTTAGCCGGCCTGTCCCGTTCCTCTCTACCTGTGCAGAAGAAAAATATATACTCTTCTCTCTGTCTTTGCAGTTGTTCTGCTGAATCAGGGCCAACAGCCAAGTTTAGTAGCATATCGCCGCTGTTGGTCTGAAACCTCGTACCTCCATGTTTCAATTTTTTTTTTTTCCGGAAATGTATGACGTACTTCGTCATACTACAGTGTCAGAAAAAATGTATTGAAAATAGCCGATCTATAAGCTCACTACAAGCTTGAAAGCGAAAGTGAGTAATTGTCTGTTGGTTTTATGAATATAGAACCAATAAAATAATTAACATAATTAGAGCGTGTGACTAAAAAGTAACTACATTGGATCCATTGGAACACAGGTTTCCATTTCTTGAAAAATAAGAGTTTTGGGCATACAAGGTTTACACCCGACAGCGACAATATTGAAAAGTACATTTGGATATATATATATTATTTTCCCCTTACAGGTCCATGTGTTCGTTCTTTGCAGTGCCCTGCAGACCGGTGTCAACTATATATGTATGCAATGATCTGAAAATATCCTTTACAAAATAATATTGTCAAATCATTGCTGCCGAATGGCGGTGGTCGTGGTAGCGGCGTGAACAGATTGTGGCTGGGGTGGTGAATGTCCTTGGTGAGCTTTGCCCTGAGGATCTCCTGTGTTTCGAACGTAAGGGGGACAGATGTGCCCCGCTCAACATTCCCCACTGACAGGCGCCGGCCCCAGCCCATAAGATTATGTGCAATTGAACTGGAAGCACATGACACCTTCACATGTGTTTCCGGTTCAAATCTAATGTACAGTTGTACATGGGTAATGAACTATGCTACAGTTGTGCAGTACTGCAGTAATGTGTACTGTCGTCATAGTACTGGCCTCCACGTCCTTTTGCCTACAGTATTTCAGCTGTGCATTATACCGTACCATGCAGTACTGATATTTATAGACGGACACACAGTACTGATGTCAGGGAGAGAACTCCAAGTACTCCCCCCTCTCTCTCTCTCTCTCTCTCTCTCTCTCTCTCTCTCTCTCTCTCTCTCTCTATCTCTCTCTCTCTCTCCCCTCTCTCTCTCTGTCTCTCTCTCTCTCTCTCTCTCTCTCTCTCTCTCTCAGTCTGTCTCAGTCAGTTTGTCTCTGCCCCCCACCCCCAAGGGAGTTAAATTGGTTCCATTCAGAGTTATTCTCTGGCACAAGCAGTGAGTTGTTACTTTATAGGTGTTTAATATTGTGAAGGATCCATTCCTTGTGCCAAGGTGTGTTGTTGTTGTAGAATACTTCTGTCCACTCATATCTTTGCTGTGCTTCTGGAAGGAGATACAGTATGTGTATTTACGCTACAGTAGTTACGCAATAGAATAGCTTCTCATAATCTTACAGTATGTCAGAATGTTCAGCTTTTTATCAACGTGTCACCAGAAACCAATTATGTGTGTATTTTCTGAATTAAACAATGCATTATTATTTTAACTATATATTTGTCCCAGCTTATACCGTATATATTTTATTGTACAGTACGTCAAATAGCAAAAACAGTCAGCTTTTAGAGATTTGTTTAAAATGTACTCATGACCATGTAAGAGTTACATTGTTGACTTTTGGGGTAACATGTTACAAAAGTAACGTGTCACAGTAACATACAGAATTACTTTTAATGGTAACAATGTTATATAACGTGTTACTCGTAGGATTGCAGTAGTATATTACTACAGTTGATATTAGGGATGTCCGATATTGGCTTTTTTACCGATATCCGATATTCCGATATTGTCCAACTCAACCGATACCGATAATTGCGGTCTTTTTCACCAAAAGCATTTTATTAGCGTTAGCATTAGCGTTATGTTTTCACTTAAAAATGTTTCAGGATGATAATTCAGTTCAAGTACTAATTGAGAGACAATCTCAATATTTTAAACTATATAATCAACATCCATCCATCCATCTTCAACCGCTTATCCGGAGTCCGGTCGCGGGGGCAACAGTTCCAGCAGAGAGCTCCAGACTTTCCTCTCCTGAGCAACATTAGCAACTTCCTCCTGGGGGATTCCGAGGCGTTCCCAGGCCAGTGTGGAGATGTAATCTGCCCATCTGGTCCTTGGTCTGCCCCGGGGTCTCCTCCCAGTGGGACGTGCAGCGAGGACCTCCCTAGGGAGACGCTCGGGAGGCATCCGTACTAGATGCCCGAACCAACATGGCCATGAATAATAAATATGTAGTCACATCTGTAATTAAAGTGTGTTGGTGACATGTTGTCAGGTAACAACATCACATATCTAATAAAATGAAATAATAATAATAATAATAATAATAAACTGTATTTGTATAGCACCTTCATGACATCAAATGCAGCCCAAAGTGCTTTACATAAAAAAGAGATAAAGAGATCAACAAAATAAAAATAACACAATATTAAACAAGATTAAAAACAATAAGATCAAAAACATGATCAAGAACAAATTAAAAGGAGGCAAGATCAACATTTAAACAATACAAGAAAATAGCAAAAAGAACAAAACAGCACTACATCATTTAGAGGGATTCCAGAACTAGCCTGGCGTAGCCAGACTATATCACTGCGTGGATATGAGTCTGGTGCTTCCATGAGGAAGTTTTTTTCTCCAAGGGGCGGGATCAAAACAATGGCCCTCGACGCAATTGGTTAGACCTACAACCATCTACCAATTACAGTCTCCCATATTCGAATACTGGGCCCTGATTGGTCACCCACATCTTCTGGAGCAGGAAATGGATTCTCTATGGAGCGGTGCCAGACCCTAATCGCAGAGTGCAATTTTTTTTTGCACTCGCAGATTCGTCTGGTCCCAGGCTATTCCAGAACCACTCAGACTGCCTGTCACCTATTTAGTTACACACTTCAATAAGGAACCACACAGACAAAATGGCCATAGTATCAATATAATATCTAATACATATCTAATAAATCTAATATAATACAGTGATGTTGTTAAGTTTTCAATGAAGTGAGTCCCGGGACTCATTTGAATGAGTCCCACTAATCTTAAATTAGATGTTGGCCTATTTGACAGTGCAGAAGCATAATTGCCTTGATGCATATAACATTAACGAGCGTCAACAAGCATCAGCTGGACACAGACCCACAAATACATGTTACATTTGCACGTAGCACAAGTATATATTTTAACCACTTAAACCCCAGCATCCGTATTGTGGGGAACGCTTTTGCAGAAATGAGCAGAATGACAAGTTCACAACGCGTTGCGTTGGGGCACGCTATTTTCAGCAAAAGCTTTCCCCACAATAACAGAAAACAAAAAATACACTAGTATAAAGTATTAGCATTAGTGTTAGCAATAACATTATCGTTAGCATTAGCGTTGGCAATAATGTTATCGTTAGCAATAACATTAACAATAACATTAGCGTTAGCAATAAGCATTAGCATTAGCAATAACATTAGCGTTAGCTGTAAAAGGATAAATACAAATCTGCTGGTTTTCTGTATCTTTTTCAGGATGGGCGACTGAGGCCCGGCGACCAGCTCATTGCCATCAACAAGGAATCCTTGATAGGAGTGACTTATGAAGAGGCCAAAACGATATTCAACAAAGTCAAGTTCAGGTGAGAACATGCATATCTCTCTCTCTCTCTCTCTCTCTCTCTCTCTCTCTCTCTCTCTCTCTCTCGCGTCGTGCCATGTTCTAACTTTTTGTGTTTTTTTCATAAATGAACGACCTACAGCGCCACACAAAGCGATGTGTTTTGAGTTTGTAGATCTGCTACTTTTGCAAATTTTTATGTTGAAAATAAACAGTTTTGGACATTTTCCACCCGACAGTATATAGCAACATAATTATGTTTCAGAAAACTTAGGTAGAAGGCGTGTTTAGAATTGGGTCAACCTGAAGTGGTAAACAAACTACAAAATCAGCCTAGGGTGTTGTGCCCCTTTAAGTGGTTAAGTTTGTTTGTTTGTTTGTTTGTTTAAATCAGTGGTTTCCAACTGATTTAAACACTACTGCAATTTCCGACCCAAAAGAGAAATTAGACGTTTGCCCGGGACTAAAGCTAGTGACACACAGCACGTCGCTTTGCACCGCATTGCAAGCCTGTGGATCTGCAATTTTTCTAGTTCTCAAACCTTTTTTTATTTGTATCTATTAATTTGTTGAAATTATTAAATGTTTAGATTTTACATATGAAATACATGTTAGAATAGTCTTCTTTAATTGATTACAATTTGTGACGTTTTTTGTTTAAACTTGGGTCCCGACCCACTGTATGGGAAACTGTTGTTAAAAAAAATGCCCCGCTGTCCCCCCCCCCCCCCACCATTGCTTCGTTTGGTGTTTCATTAGACAACCGCAGGGTTTCTCCACTCCCACACGGAGACGCCAGCTGCCGCTCAGCTGAGTTTCCCCCATACCTCTCCGCCACTGAACAGACGCCCGGGTCAACCTGCAGGGGTCACTAGTGCACTAGACACAGACACCGTCCCCCGCGGTCCTCCTAGCCCCACGTTTTAACACTGATAAATGGAAGTAGTGAGCACCCGGCCGCGCCCAGACAGCTCTGCCAGGAGATGAGACCCAGGTATCTGGGTGCAGGCCCACGCTTTCACCTCTAGAACAGCACCCTGGTGAGGCCCCCCATACATTACCTATAGAGTCACTGTGTGCTTGTGAGTGAAATTCCTGGTTATAGGATCCGGTTTAGGCATAGAGGTTAGGTTTAGGGGTTAGGGTTGGAGTTATGCAGGTTGCGTTGGCCAGATATTAGCCGATCTGCAAGCTTGTAGATCTGCTCTTTTGTTTTATTATTATAATTATTATTATCTGATGTTTGTGTTTGTGCGTGTCTGTGAGAGTGCGTGTTTCTCCTCTCCTCTCCTCTCCTCTCCTCTCCTCTCCTCTCCTCTCCTCTCCTCTCCTTTCCTCCCCTCTCCTCCAGTCAGGAGAGTAAAGCAGAGATAGCGTACATCCCAGGTAAAGGGCCATTCCCCAGCATCACAACTCACCCCAACGGTGTCCAGCGAACCACAACCAATGGCTACAGCACCAAAAAACGCCTAAAAGTCCGCGTCAGATCGCCTGAGGTAAGTACAGTGGCGTAACACAAATACCACTTCTTCTTATTTTTTTACTTTTGTGAAAGTAGCTATACCACAATGTAGAAATACACTGTTACAAGTAGCGTCCAGTATTCAAGATCTCCATATTTCATAATTGTCATATTTTTTCTTGTTTCTTCGTGAATTAATGTCCTACTTCTTCATACAAGAGCACCACACAAAAGTAGTAGTGAAAGTGGTTAAGTGTGTCTGTTGGTTTCAGGAATATTGCACCAATGAAAATAATTAACCAGAAAGGTGTGCTCCTCGGAGCACAGGTCTCTGCCAGGGCGGGTTTTCTACCCAGTGCCCGCAAACTATTGAAAGCAGTCATGAGGTCAGAGCCAATTGGAATGGGATCTGAAAAAGCAGCCTAATACATCTTGATCATGTTGCATGATGATCCAAGGAATCCGATGAAAATAAAAATGTTAGTGGGGTCGTGAGCCAGACTGTTGCCTCCCACCATTTCCAAAATGCTTCTGTCATACAGTCTGGACTCTGGAGCAACGGAAGCTCTGAAAATGATCAGAGGATAAAGCGGATGTGATGCCTCCTCCCCGCTTCCGTTTTGTCTTTACAACTTAGATAAAAATAACCAAAGCTATATTGCTTGCTGCTTATTAGAAATTAGAAATATATTTTCGTGAACGGAAATGACGATGACAGCTTCTGTTCTCGTATTTCGGCGGTGTAGTTCCTGACTCTATATAGCATCCGGAGATTGTGGAATAGTCGTCTGGCTACGCGAGACAATAGCGCCAGCTACTACAAGGTTTCCACCCGACAACAACGATACCAAAACTTTTTTTCAACTGAAAAGGTTACACAGTATGACTTTATTATTATGTTTTTATTTGTTGGCATCAGAAGCCAATCTTGACTAAGGGCTGTGTTCCAGAGAGCTGGCTGATAGCCTCTGGAACTTCAACTTGAAGTATGAGACTGGATCAAGCTGGATTAGGCAGGATTCTATTTGGAGGATCAGGGTGGATCAAAAAGCAGGGATGGAGTGGGAACAGTGAGCAGACTGCAGAGAGAGGGGTGGAATGTTGCACTGGTTTCCAAACAGTGGGTCGGGACCAAGGGCCCAGCATCCGCCTTTGAAATTGAGTCTATATAGGAAGTGACAGTTCATATGAATGGCCTGTAGTTTCGCTTTTTTAACCCTTGCTGGTGTCAGAAGAAATAACTCTCAATGCAAGCGGATGGGTTTTTGCTGAACTTTAGACTTGATTTTATTACCTTAATAAACATTGTGATAAATACTATATGCTTCCAGTCGCTAGTTTAAAGTCTTCTTTCTATCACCATGATATGCGAACAATAGGCTTCATTTATGGTCTGTAGAGTCTATGGGTTAACTTTGTCCATTTATTTTTATATCCATGGTCGGGACCCCCCATTTGTTATGGCAAGGCATTAAAAAATAAAATGTAATTTATAAATTGTGCTTTTGAATACTTTAGACAGAGAGTATTGTGTTTCAGCTCTTGGGTCAATATTTATAAAACCCCCACACACACTTAACCACTTTCACCCCAACAAATTAAGAAGATCTACAAGCTCACACCTTACAAATACATCTAAGCAACTTGTTAATTTAATGGAATACAGTGTATTACATTCAATTAATAACTGTAGTCGACTATACTTAATCTAATATCATGTCTATATCTATAATCAGATTAAGGATGAGGCAGTAATATAAGATGTTCTTCATGTTGATGCAGGTGGAGCCAACTTCCGTGTCTTCAGCATCTCCAGACAACTGTCCTCCAGATACACACATCTCAGGTATTTACCTCTCCTACTGGTATCCCTCTCTGTTGCTGGTATCCCTCTTGCTGGTATCCCTCTCTGTTGCTGGTATCCCTCTCTATTGCTGGTATCCCTCTCTGTTGCTGGTATCCCTCTCTGTTGCTGGTACTGTATCCCCTCTCTGTTGCTGGTAACCCCTCTCTCCTACTGGTATCCCCTCTCTCCTACTGGTATCCCCTCTCTGTTGCTGGCCACTCTCTCTGTCTCTGGTATCTCTTTCTATATCTGATCTCTCTTTCTCTCGCTTATATGTCTCTTGTATATATTTCTAATTTCCATATCTGGCATCACCTTCTGTCTTGGTATCTCTTTCTCCTCTGGTATCTCTTTCTGTCTCTGGTATCGCTTTCTGTCTCTGATATCTCTTTTTGTCTTGGTATCTCTTTTTGTCTCTGGTATCTTTTTCTGTCTCTAGTCTCTCTTTCTGTCTTGGTATCTTTTTCTGTCTCTGCTATCTTTTGCTGTCTCTGGTATCTCTTTCTGTCTCTAGTCTCTCTTTCTGTCTTGGTATCTTTTTCTGTCTCTGCTATCTTTTGCTGTCTCTGGTATCTCGTTTTGTCTCTCGTCTCTCTTTCTGTCTCTAGTCTCTCTTTCTGTCTATAGACTCTATTTCTGTCTCTACTCTCTTTCTGTCTCTGGTATCTCTTTCTGTCTCTACTCTCTTTCTCTTTTTGGTATCTATTTCTGTCTCTACTCTCTTTCTCTCTCTGGTATCTCTTTCTGTCTCTGGTATATCTCTTTCTGACACATACAGTGTATACTCACATACATTCACATACACAGTCAGGCTTTGCTTCTGTATATTGTTTTATTGCATTGCTCTGCAGTAGCCAAACTACAAGAGGGTCTGTCTGTCTGTCTGTCTGTCTGTCTGTCTGTCTGTCTGTCTGTCCTGTTGAAGCTGATGGCTCAAACAGTTGGATCGATCAGCTGATAGGCCACAGGAGAGGAGAGGAGAGGAGAGGAGAGGAGAGGAGAGGAGAGGAGAGGAGAGGAGAGGAGAATTAAAAGCCCAGCAGTGTAGGGATCATGTCTCAGCCCTGTGGGAGGGTGACAGAACAAGGATATATTTTGGTAAACATGGCTGACATGCTTACACTTTGTCTTAACCACTTCATCCTGGCCTTTTTTGGTCATAGCACTATAGGCAGCAGTTTGCAAGAAAATGTCCTTCATTGCTAAAATATCTATATAAAAAAAATCTTTTTAGCACATTTGGGGAAAAAAGAAAACAATAGCAATGAAGGACATTTTCTTGCAAATTACTGCCTATAGTGCTCCGACCAAAACCGTTGCTTCTAAAATTATCGATATTTAAAACATGTCAGTATTTATTATTATTATTATAATAATTGTTATTATAATAATAATAATAATAATAATTATTATTATTATTTTATGTTTTCAAAACACAGCAGATCCACAAGCCACAATGCAGCACGTTGAGAGTTTGTAGCTTGTCTCTTTTCGAAGCTGTGACATGATCTGACAAAGTATTAAAAAAGTTTGTTTGTTTTGTGAGCTTACAAAATAGTACAGTACATCATACACTTGTGTGGCAATGTGGGAAACTGTGCACAAATGTGGCATAACACCTGCTAAAGTATCTTGAGAGGGTCTTCTTGATTGTAGCAGTTCCAGGGAGTCCCCAGACAAAATAATGATTGATAGTTAGGAACCAAATGGACCCTTACTGTATGTGTCTGTAACTCTGAGAGTGTTTGGTTCCTTTTGTACACTCTCAGCGTTAAATTAACACCAATGATACTCAAGGCCGAGGAGAGGATTCTTGGGTGGGGGGACCAGATTGTGTAAATTGGGCCCACCTCGATACGGCGTTGCGCGCTTGAATTTTTTTTGTTTGTTAATTAATTATTATTTTTGCCCTCAAAATAATACATCCAGTGTCTTTGCGCGATTTCACATTGAACAACTCCAGCTAACAATCCTTGCATAAATTGACCATTTTTGGAATGTATACAGAATTATAGTTCTCCAAACTATTGATACTTTTAAAGACATTGAGTAGGTTACTTTTTCCACCACTGCAAACAAGTCTGCTTTACTCACCTTCTCCAGAAGATTCAACTTCGCCAAAGACTTCAGCTGGTGCATCTTCAACTCGACATTTCTTTTGGGCCAGAAATGTGGTCTACTTTGTTGAACATCTTTCTGTCTCCTGATTTAGTAATTCGACTCCGACCCAGCATCTTTGCAAACAGTGCACAGGCTGGGTCAGCAGCGTCTCTGTCTACACACCTGTCTAGTGATTATGATTACTAGCTAGCTGTGTGATCACCCGCCCCGCCCCGCCCCGGCCCGCCCCGCCATTTGCTGTATGATTTGCTTGCTGTGACAGACACAGGACCCCCCCTCCCCACACACACACACACACACACAACCTCGCGACGCAACACGCAGTTCCACCAGTCCACCAGTCCACCACCACACAAATATAAATTAAATTAATTCTTAAGAAGTTTGCGACGTCTCTGTTCCGGCGGAGCCCCCCACGCCTGAGCCCCCCCCCCCCCCCTGGGGGACAACTGTAACTGTACCCTTCATCCCCGCCTGTCGGCGGGCCTGATGATACTACATATAGATTGGGGGGTACTAGAATCTAATACATATCAAACTGGGGGTCCTTCAAATAAAAAATGGCTGAGAATCACTGCTATAGTTGTAAAAAAAATCTTCTCTTATGGGGGTCCCTGGCATATCTTGACCTGACCTGAAAAAGTCTGAGAACCACTGCTCTAATAAACATACGTGATTACCAGTGGTGGAAAGTAACTAAGTATGTAGGTACTTAGGCACTGTACTTACTGTACATTGTTACTTTTTACTTTACTAGAGTATTTCCAATTTGCAATACTTTTACTTCTACTCCACTACATCTCAGAGCAAATATTGTACTTTTACTCCACTACAATTATTTGAAAACTTTAGTTACTAGTTACTTTGATTTAGTTACTATATTATAAAGCATACATTAACCACTTTAGCCCTATTTTATACATAGGCTATTTGAAAATAGCCGATCTACAAGCTCACAACGCGTCGCAATGCGATGCGTTGTGAGCTTGTAGATCTGCTATTTTCAAACATTAGTACTTTAACTTTTGGTACTTTAAGTATATTTTGATGCCAATACGTTTGTACTTTTACTCAAGTAACATTTTGAACACAGGCCTTTTACTTGTAACAGAGTATTTCTATATTGTGGTATTGCTACTTTCACTTAAGTTAAATATCTAAGTACTTCTACCACCACTGGTCATTACTGTCTAGTGTCTACCACTACTCGTGCATGTCTTCTGATTGTAGAAGAGTTCTATTGGCCCAGAATAACCCGTTAATTCTGGATGTGTTGAGATTAAGCCAGACGAGATTATCATTAGCTGAAGGCTCAGACGACTCGGCTCTCATGTGTTTCTATTGGCTAAGCCAGGGAACATATGTCTGGGTTCAGGCGTGCAGACGAGGTTCAAGGTTGATCTTATAAGGGCTCACATGTCACTTACAGCTCCCGCATGCTGTTGCACGCTCACAATATGTTTACTTTAGATGTTACATCAGGGGTCTTCAACGTTTTTCAGGCCAAGAACCGCTTAGCCGGGAGAGAGATGAAGCAAGGACCCCCACTACATATTGTGTAACATTGTGTTGCAGATTAAACCTTTCACATATTTTATAGATGACTTCGTTTCTTTCCTATTTTCGATTCATGTTTAATGTGTATTTTGAAACCTTTAACGACTTAAAGGAGTAGTTCACCCAAAAAAAGACTTATTTTCTATCAATTACGCACCCCATGAAGCATTGAATTCATGGAGATTTCTAAGTTAATAATTTGATAACCGATTTTCTTATCATCAAATTATTGACTCAGGAATGTGACAAAAAATGATACTAATGAAGGCTCTGTTCCATTCTAGTCAGACAGGGTCAGGGTGCTGATATTGTGCATGTTGGCTCACTGGAAACACTCTGCTGTGTTTTCTAGCACCTTAACTAACGTCCATAGTATATCATGTACAGTATACATATGCTCACGCACCTTTATATCTTATCTCAGGTACTGAGATATAGGTATGGGGCGGCCATAGCTGAGTGGTTAGTTAGCCCAGGTACGATTCCAGGCCAGGTCAGCATATGTGTCGATGAAATGAAATTTGTCCCTGAGCAAGACTCTTAACCCCTAATTGCTCACAGGCCCTCATTGGAAACAAGCCCGCAAGGACTTTCATGAACGTCCTGTTAAAAGGAATTCTCTTTTATAGGTACAGGTATGTGTAAACATGTAGATCATTTGTTTGTTTTCTTCGATTGATTCCCTTTCTTTTTTTCTGTGGAAATAACAATACGATAGGACTTGCAAGAGGACAAATGTGCATAGAGCCTATAGCACAGCAGCCATAATGGAAAGAAATTGGGCATGAATTCATTCAGAAATGAATGAAATTAAATGTAAACACCTCAAATGGAATAGAATATTCCATTCCAGTCTGACCCGAATGAATTTTCATTCGGGTTTGGAGGGGTGGTATATACCGTTTGAATCGGTATATACCAATCGGAATTGACCATATAAACACTTTATTCCGAACGCTCCTCTCTGTTTGGAATACATGCATTCTTTTGCGCATGTCCGTGCTTAGTAGTGCTGTCAGAATTGGCCAAAAATGACCTATCAAATCTCTAATTCGGCCACGGTTGGTGCTGAGAAGCACTTTCTCCTGCGGGATGAAATGAATGATTCTATTCTATACATTAAGCCTGTAATGGTTAAGCCCAGACTTGTCCAGGAGAATTTCTGGCCAAGGCTATATATATGGATCTTTTTCTAAACGGATATTTTAGTCCTCCATTTTGAAAAGAATCCCTGGCCACATGACAAAGATAAAAAAAAATCCCTGTCCACACGTAAACGCAGAAACGCATTGATCAGCTGCAAGTTTCAATTTTAAATCAGATTTATTTTATATATGAGGGGCCAAATTCATTTACATTTTTAATCACATATTAAGGCCCAATACTGCAATAGCTGCATTATTTTTTTGATTGATTGATTGATTGAAATTTTTATTGGCAAAAGAATGTAAAACAACACAGCTACATTTATAATGCTTTTGTCTAAAAGGTCCGGCCAAAAAAGTCCTTGCGGACTTGTTTCCGTTGGGGTCCTTGAATTAATTTCATAGACATATATAGTAGCAACCAAACAGTTCAAAAATCAACATGAAAATACAGATAATGCAGAAAAAATACCACTATGTACAAAAAAAAAAGCATGAAAAAATATGTACAAAAAAAGGGGGGGGGGGGAAGCATGGAAAAATAAAAATTATATACAAAAAAAGCATGAGGAAATAAAAAATATGTACAAAAAAGAGGAGGGGGGGGGTCGTCTGTCTACAGGGAAACTGGTACTAGCTCCTCTTTAGGCCTCCAGAAAGATGAGTTTTTAGGGCTGTTTTGAGCCCAGCGAACTGCATTTTTGGAGGGATGGGGTTAGACTATTCCATTCCTTGGTGGTTGTGCTATAGAAGGAGAATTTGCCCATGTTTGTTTTACGGGTGGGTGGTACCAGATTGTTGTTTACGCTCCCTCTAGTTTCGTGGCTGTGGGTGTCACTAACTTTTTCGAGGTATTTATACAGATATGCGGGTATAGGGGGCATTTCGGGCAAATCTGCATTTACAATTTTGAAGACCAGTCCCATTTTTAGTTGCTTAACCCTGTCTTCCACCCTGAGCCAGCCTAGGCTGGCAAAGTGAGTGGGAGAGAGGTGGGTCATGGGCCCCAGTCCGAGAAGTAATCGGATCAGTTTGTTTTGGGAGGTTTGAAGCTTAGTCTTCAGTGACACTGAGGTGTTGGAGTACCAAGAGGAGCTAGCAGTCAAAAAGGGGCTGAATCAGGGCCCCTGAGAGGGTCCTGAGGGCCTGAGGGTTGACAAAAGAGGAAACTCTGCCCATAAATCTGGTTCTCTGGTTTACTCCTTTGACCACCTTTGTTGCCATGCTTTCACCTGTCAGGTATTTGTCAAGAATACATCCCAAATAGGTAATCTCTTCTTTGCTAGTGATGATTGTGCCATCGACTTTGACCTTGAAGTCATTTACCTTCATTTTACTGAGGGAATGTTTGGTCCCAAATAGAATGGATTCAGTTTTCCCAAGGTGTAGTGACAGTTTGTTATCGGTAAGCCAGGTACGGATTTTTGAGAGTTCAGAGCTGAGAGCTTCCTCAACTTGCAACTTGTCCTCACCCTAGATCAGGAGTGCCGAGTCATCAGCGAACAGGAACAGTTTGCAGTTACAGGCAGCATTCATGTCGTTAATGTATAGAAGGAACAGTAACGGCCCTAGAATGCTGCCTTGAGGAACCCCGCAGCTCACCGGGAGGGATGAGGACATGGTTCCGTTGATGTCAACCACTTGTTCTCTACCCTCCAAGTAAGATCTCATCCAATTTAGTGATGTGCAATCAAAACCAATCGCCCTCAGCTTATCAAGTAGAATTGCGTGGTTTACAGTGTCAAACGCCTTTTGGAGGTCCAGCATGACCATGCCACAGTATTTGCCCGAGTCTACCTCACGTTTGATGTAATCGGTCAAATATAGTAGGCATGTGTCAGTGGAGTGGGATGTTCTGAAGCCCGATTGGAATTCAAACAACAGTTTACGCTCGCTGAGGTAGCTGTTGATTTGTTCTTGGATTGATCGCTCTATAACCTTTGAGATGGAACAAAGGATGGAAACAGGCCTATAGTTACCAGGATTCTGCTTCCTTTTTTATATAGAGGGATTACTCTTGCCAACTTGAATTCTTGTGGGACGTGACACTGACTGATGGATAAGTTTGTAATGTGGGCTACTATGGGAGCAATGGAGACCGCCACGTCTCTGAGGAATCTGGTGGGGATGTTGTCAAGGCCGGTGGCCTTGTTTGGCTGTAGGGCGAGGAGTTTGTTTTGCACATCATCAGTCAATACAGGTTTGAAAAAGAAGGAATATTTTTTTAGCCCCTAGTTTCTCATAGTGAGCTTGAATGTGGTCGGGGCCATACAGACCTGAATGCTGAGGGAGTTTGCTTACCAACTGGGTTGCAACTGTGGTGAAGAAACTGTTAAAACAGTCCGCTACCAATTGCTTGTCGGTAGTGAGCGAGCCACTTGAAATAATGCAAATTAGATTTTGTCTGAATTTTTCCGTTGCAGCCTAATTGTTTTAGTGCCTCCCACAGTTTTTGTGGGTGGCTTTTGTTTGCCTCTATGTTCTCATTTAAGAAATTCTTTTTGGCATTTCTGATCAATTTAGTAACTACATTTCGTAGATTTCTGCACTTTTCAAGTAGCTGCTCACTTTTGTTTTTCCTGAACTCGGAGTAGCTTTTGTTCCTGAGTTTGATGGCATTCAAAATGTCACCCTTCATCCAAGGTTCTGTGCTAGCTTTGACCCTCACCACCTTTGTGGGTGCGATGTTATCAAGTACACACAAAAAAGCTTTTTTGAAACAGGACCAGGACTCCTCCACAGAGGTGCAATTTAGGACATGGGACCAGTCAATTTTTTCAAGAGCTGTTGTTAGAAGATCACTTGAGTAGTGTTTCATAGACCTGCAGCTGATTGTCCTGTGACAATAAGCTCCAGGTCCGTGAATCTTCCGAGTGCAGAAAATGATATTGTGATCACTTAAGCTACACTCAATCACCCCACTCTTGGAAATTCTGGATTGGTCCGTTGTCAACACTAGGTCTATGATTGATTGAGAAGCATATGTGCATATGTGAACAAAAATAACCGAAAACAACATGATTAGGGCGCAGCTGCAGCACAAACAGATGAGTTTTACTTCATCAGCTCATTCCATGGGCAGCCGGAACGGTCGTCCCAAAACACCCCGCCCCACGCACCTTTTGAGCGGCCACCCGCGGCCGCTCCATGGTCGCTGGATTTTGACCCGGGGCAATTGTGTTTTAGGATGACAGACCCCGCATTCAACCCGTGTGCGCTACTCGGCGCAGAAAGAGGGTTTTCGTCACAGTGAATGAGTTACAGCATGTTTCAAAGCTTTTTCATAATAATACAAGAAAAACGTGACATTCGGCATAATAAGTAGCCTATACTTTCTACTTTAAGTATATTTTTATGCCAATACTTTTGTACTTTTGCCATAAATGAGCGTGCCTTGTTTCATAGACGTGTAAGTGTTGCTCTCTCTCTCTCTCTCTCTCTCCATTTATTATTATAATGACCATGAGCGGTCCGGTGTTTATGTATTATTATTTATTATTATAATGACCATGTGCGAATGCGCGATGACGTCATCGTACCTACATGAGAAATGTGACAAATAGTAGGCTAGCCTAAGTTTTACCGTGTCTGGTTGCGAACGCGGAAGGAGGCGCGGCTTCGCCGCGCCTCCGCCCAAGTGCAGCTTACTATGAAACCGTGCTCGGGTTGTGTGTGTGTGTGTGTGTCTGTGTCTCTGTGTCTCTGTGTGTGTGCACTGCCTGTGTGCAGCCGCCAGAGTGCAGGGAATTAGTCCATGGGCCAGACGAGATGTCGGCACCCGAAAGGTGGCAAAGGTTACTTATCATTTTTGAAAAGCTCTATGTCTGTAGATAACATTTTGGTATGATAACCCTTCCTGAGTCACAGCTAAATTGGTGTTATCAGCTGCTGCAGTTACCCTCCCCCATTGAAAAAAAAACATTTTAGATGCAGGTGCATATCTTGGTATTGGCTCCTGTTGAGTACATATTTCAATATTTCTCACTATAGTGTTTGGTATCATTTTTAAGGGGACACTTTAAAGGACGACTTCACCGATTTTCAACCTATCTTCATATAATTGGTCCTCACTAATACTCATGATAAAATTGTACAATTTTTTTCTACTTGGTCTGTGTCTCATAGGAGGGCTGTGGACATTCCAGAAACCTGTCTACCAGTGACATCATCGTTAGGCATGATTTTTTTTTCCAACAAGATTTCACATTTTTTATTTAGATTTTTATTAACACGAGAACAATGGCTTCTTTTATTGCATTGCAACTTTCCAGGAATAGAAAGCCTGCAGTTTCTATTAGCTTGGATTCCCCATTGATGATGTCACTGGTAGACGGGACTCTGGACTGTCCACAGCCCTCCTCTGAGACACAGACCGAGTAGAAAAAAATGGTACCATTTTATCATGAGTGTTAGTGAGGACCAATTATATGAAGATAGGTTGAAAATCGGTGAAGTCGTCCTTTAAGCTTTCATTCAAGCCCTTTTGTGTATATGTGGGACAAGTACAGTGCTTACTGGAGCTCTTCAAACCTCGAATACAACATTTTTTACACAATATTTGCCTAAATCATATCTTTTCTTTTAGTCCTGTGCCATCAAGAAACATCAGTGGCACAAAACCTGGAATACTGACATGACCCTAAGGATTCAGGAAATTTATAATTTGCCTATAATATGTCATTCTGCGGGGGTGATTTTCAGCCTTATATTACATAAACAATTTTAAGAAGCTAAACAGACCAAAGGTCACATTTAATGTTGACACATGAATGTGTGACACAGTGCTATCATTTAATTTGATTGAATTTATTTATATAATTTATAATATAAACTAATTTATTTCTATCTCATCCAGGTATAAATATTGTAATTCATAAATGACAAGTCCCATGTAAACAGAACAGGAAACAATTTTGTGAAATTAAAGTGTTAAAGTCCTGTCACAAACATTTTAAAAGGGGTAATAGAGTAAATATGATTAGATAACTTTTAGGCATGGGTTAGTTAGTTGCACCTGTTAATTCATGGAAGGGGGTTTCTCAGTTCAAATGGCTCCACCAATCCCTTTGCCCGAATCCCTGTTGACCAAGCCATAGAAGAAACTGTGAACAAAGACACCCAGACAGCTGGAGGGACAAAGGGATTCAGCTTGAAGCCAGGAACTGTGACTAAATATTACCTTACAGCCGAGTACAGAACCGTGTTCCTCAGACATCTGAGAGACTCGATAGGTCAAGGCAGTTCCAAGCTGTCCCATCCAGATCTACAGGGTCCAAGGATCAAAAGAGATGATGAGGATGTCAAGGCTTTCATTGACCTTATGGAGAATAACTGGCTCATTCCTGTGGCTCCAAATGGCATTGATCTGGTTGGCCTCTCCACTGGCTCCATTGCTCCACCTGATGTGACCAGGGATCTCTTGAGAGCTCCTGAGATAGGCGAAGAGGCCTACCAGGTATTCAGACAAAAGAGGCTAGAAGAGGACCCACCAACTGTTAAATTCCATGACAAGATGACCAAGCAAAGCCTAAAAACATTCTCCAATATCTACACAAAAAGATCTCATGGAAAGAGTGGTCAGAATGTTGTTCTAAAGGCTGATAGGAACCTGTTCAGTCACATGATCCTGGTGGCTGAAAGTAGGAAGGTCAATATGAAGGATGTTCTCGCTCACCCACTTGGCCCATTGCCATGGGCACTGGCAATTGCTGATGGGACTTTACGGAAAACCAACAAGGATGCACTTGCCAGAGAACTGGAAAAGAATGTGTCTCCAGCAGAACACATCCCAACCCCATCTACTTGCATCATCGACGGAATGAGCCTAGTTCAAAAACTGAATGGTGACAACATAACATTTAAACAAGTGGCAAAGTCAGTTTTTAACCGGATCCTCCAGGAAGGCGCACAAAGTGAACGTATTGATGCTGTATTCAATGTCTACCGGCGGTAGACATCGAATACAGCATCAAGTCCTGCGGTAGACTACCGCAGGACGTCCATCAAGGTGGACACTATGTAAGGCAGTGGCCCTATTCTCCATGGATGGACTGACAACAATGGCAAGCTAGCCATTCACTGGATGCTTTCCCCACCTGCACCAGATGTGGTCTTGGAGCTGAACATTGGGAAAAAAGAGACAAAAAGAGAAAAAAGGAAATAAAGAATAAGCCATACAAGGAAAAAACTGAACAAAAAGTTAAGTGGGTTGGCACAAGGGACTGAAGTCTCTTGTATAGTGCGATCAACCCAATGTTGCACAATGTATACTATATCTATATACTGTTGATGTTACTACACTGTTGTTACTGCTGATATACAGTATATGTAGATACATAATTTCATGCACATACTTTCATGTTGATTTGACTACTACTGTGACTCATGAACTGCTTTATTATAAAATGCTACTATTGAACAAATACTTAAAACGAGTCTGTGTTGTAACTCACTATGGTCTGATTAGTTTCGCATTAAAACTGCTTGTTTAATATAAGGCTGAAAATCTGTCCCTCAGAATGAAATAATATGGGAAAAAGTTATATATATACATTTCCTGAATCCTTAGGGTCATGTCAGCATTCCAGATTTTGTGTTTTGTGCCACTGATGTTTCTTGATGGCACAGGACTAAAAGAAAAGATATGATTTAGGCAAATATTGTGTAAAACAATTTTTATTCAAAGTTTGAAGAGCTCCAGTAACCACTGTACTTGTCCCACATATACACAAAAGGGCTTGAATGAAAGCTTAAAGTGTCCCCTTAAAAATTATAACAAACACTATAGTGAAAGATATTGAAATATGTACTCAACAACAGGAGCCGATACCAAGATATGCACCTGCATCTAAAATGGCTTTTTTCAATGGGGGAGGGTAACTGCAGCCGCTGATAACACCAATTTAGCCAATTTAACAAATGTTATCTACAGACATAGAGCTTCTAAAAAATGATAAGTAACCTTTGCCACCTTTCGGGTACCGACATCTCGTCTGGCCCATGGACTAAATGTAGACAATGCTCTGATTAAAATGCACAACAGCCTGCAAAACACACACACACACACACACACACACACACACACACACACACACACACACACAATGTCAATGTTCTCTCCCCATCACGGTGAAATAACACGGATTACAAGCCCGTAAATACACAATATTTTTGAGCTGCGTTCGCTTCCAGCGTTCGCGCGTCTTACTTGTACAATACAAAAAAGAAACTGGTCTGAACTTGTAGATCTGCTACTTTCACATTAAAACTACACTATACTGTATATTATCTTAACATTCTTATATTATACCATTATATACTGTATACACATTATTGTTGTACTATATTATATTATCATATACTATCTTACACTATTATATTTGCTACTATTGTTATTGTTACTACTTGTATCTCTTTCTGTTTCTCCTCTGTCTCTTCTTTCCCCCCGACACGGTCGAGGCAGAAGGCCCCCACCCTAGAGCCTAGGGTCTGCCTGACGTTTCTTCCAGTTAAGGGGGAGGTTTTTCGTTGCCACTGTCGCAAAATTGCTTGCTCAGGGTGGGACTGTCGGGTCTCTTCTCTACATGTAAAGTGTCTTGAGACAACTTGTTGTGATTTGACACTTTAATAAAATTGAATTGAATTGAATTGAAAAAACGGCGATAACAAAGGAACGCAGGCTCGCACCGCATACAACACTGCCTGGCCAGGAGTCGGTGCGTTGCTTCCCGGCCTGCCTACGACCGACAGACCTCCGCCGCGGAGGCACAAGGGGGCTATTGCCTCCTCCCCATGCCCACCAAGGGAAGCTCTGCCCCGGGTAGTGGAGCCGGGCGCCCCCTGGTCCATGCCCGGGCGTAGGCGAGAACCACTTTGCACATGTCAAAAGCTATATTCCGAATGAATGCTTTGGGTCATGTAAACGAGGAATACTTTTATTCAGGTCCCATGTAAACAGGTGAGTGGAACAGATTATGAATCTCTATTCTGAATGAGTTCATTCTGAATGAATACATGATGTCCATGACCATGTAACCGCAGCCACTGTTCCCATGATTTTCACACTAAAATGGCTTCTTTGAGAGACAAATCAGGAGAAAATCCTGTCCTAGCCATAGGACCACCATGGAAAGTAACTTTTTAGCCCAAATCCTTTTAGCCCAAATGTCTGACTGTACTTAGTGCTGTTTACATTTCTGTCTAATAAAGTATTCAATCAATCAAAGCAACACACTCTCACAGGATCTTGCCGTCAGACACCGCTCCCACTTAGGAGACCATTTGTAGGATTTGAGTACCATTTCACCTCTAGTGGCCTCAATTGGGATGGCGGATCTTCATAAATGAACCATCTTTGGTAAAAGTGTAAAAGTAGTGCTACTTCTTCCACCACTGTGACCTCCCCTAACGGGTAGGGGGGCAGAAGGGAACACACTCCAACACACACACACACACACACACACACACACACACACACACACACACACACACACACACACACACACACACACACACACACACACACACACACCGGCCGCCTCATTGGCTGTTCTGCCCCCTGCTGGCTGTAGGGCCGAAAGGACATGTTAGTGGCAGACAGCTATAGAAGGACAAGTACACACACACTAAGGACACACACGCATGCACGGGATTGAACGCACAGTGTTCATGAAACTCACTAAAGTAATGGTAGTACTCTTTGTCTGTCTGTCTGTCTGTCTGTCTGTCTGTCTGTCTGTCTGTCTGTCTGTCTGTCTGTCTGTCTCTCTTTCTCTCTCGTCCCTATAATGGCTCATTCTCTCCTGGCTCTCTCTTACATCATGGTGTTGTCAGTGGGACCTTCACGTCCTCTGTGCATGCGTGCGTGCGTGCGTGCGTGCGTGCGTGCGTGCGTGCGTGCGTGCGTGCGTGCGTGCGTGCGTGCGTGCGTGCGTGCGTGCGTGCGTGCGTGCGTGCGTGCGTGCGCGTGTGTGTGTGTGTGTGAATGATGTCCGTGCTATGATGTGAACCATTATTCCTACTCTGTCTGAAAGCTCTGCTGACACTGTTTCACCCACTCTAACTCTATTCAATTGATCTTTATGGTGGACAGTTGAATCGAAATGTCCTCTCCTCTCCCCTCCTCTCCTCTCCTCTCCTCCAGGCTCATCTGCTGCCCAGCGATCAGGGGCCAAAGCCAAGATTACCCTGGACCCCCACATACGTCTGAAGTCAGATAAGTTGGACTTGGTGAGTCTGTCTCTGTCTGCCTGAAGATGGATGCTCCATCCCAGGCCCACCCACACACTAAACTGATTAGTTTTACTTACGGTAACCACTTAAACCCTATATGGTGGAGAACCTCAGGGCTCTGTCCTTTCGGTTTTCTGTTATTGTGGGGAAAGCTTTCACTGAAAGTAAGTGGTTTAAGTGAAACACAAGGTAGAAATACTCTGTTAAAAGTAAAAGTACTGAATTAAAAATATATATTTGAGTACATTTACACATGTCTTGGCATCAAAATGTACTTAAAAGAACACTTCACCCATTTTCAACCTATATTCATATAATTGGTCCACACTAAAGCTCATTGTAAGATGGCTCCATGTATGCCTGCTCACTCTGTGTCTCATTGGTGAGCTGTGGACAGTTCAGAAACCTACCTACCAGTGACATCATCAATGGAGAATCCAAGCTAATAGAAACCGCAGGCTTTCTATTCCTGGAATGTTAGCATGCTATAATAGAAGCCATTGTCCTTTAATAAAAACTAAAATAAAACAATTGAAATGTGCTTACTGATGATGTCACTGGTAGGCAGGTTTCTGAACTGTCCACAGCCCCGTTCTGAGACACAGAGTGAATAGACAGAGATGGTGCCATATTATAGTGAGGACCAATTACATGAAGATGAAGTTGAAAATGGGTGACGTGCCCCTTTAAAGTGCCACAGTAAAAGTATGCATTATAGTTGGTCCATTGCCCAATCTACAAGCTCACAAAGCTTGTAGATTGGCAATTTTTTGAATAGACAAAGTATGAAATAGTGCTTAATTGGTTAATGTATGTTTTGTAATAATTGAAATCTACAAAGTAACTAGTAATTTCATTTTTCTAATAATTGTAGTCGAGTTAAAAAAAAGAACAATATTTGCCTCTGAGGCGTAGTGGAGTAGAAGTATAAAGTATTGAAAAGTGGAGGTACTCAAAATTGTACTCAAGTACAGTACTTGAGTAAAAGTATACTTCCCACCCACTGACTAATGTCCAAGAGCATTCGTCTAACTCGGAGGGAAAGATCTGCTCGGCCCCTTCTTTTTCCGCTCCTGTCTTTTTGAATGGGTTTGTGCTCTTATAGAAACATGGGTGTAATTCATCACAGGAGGCACTCGCCAGCCTCCAATGCACTTTGGCCAAATTAACCCGTTTAGACCGGGAAAGAATCTGTGTAATTCTTAGATTTCTTTGGCTATTTAAAAATAGCAGATCTACAAGCTCATATGGGCGGCACCGAGTGCCGCGCTACAAGCTTGTAGATCTGCTATTTTTTTTAAATCGTGCAAATGTGTGCAAATCTTTGAATATATATTTTTTTAAAGCGAACATTTTTAACTCAAATCTTTGTTTCTGGGGGGTCCCTGGAACAAAATGTTTTGAGATGGGGGTCCGTGGCCAAATACATATCATTTTGGGGGTCCTTGACCTGAAAAAAATTGAGGACCACTGATGTAGCAACATAGGTTTTTTTTTTTTTTACTGTTTGTAGAATCCTCCAGAAGAAATTTTAAAAAGTTAAAAATATATATATACTGTATTCAAAGATTTGTAAAAATGTTCACGATGTTTAAAAAAATAGCAGATCTACTAGCTCACACACATGAGCTTGTATATCTGCTATTTTTGAATAGCCAAAGAAATCTTAAAATGACACAGATGCGTTCCCGGTCTAAATGGGTTAAATTTCTCTCTCTCTGTTGGAGGTGCATGGAGAGCCCCCCCCCCCCCCCCCCCCCCCCCCCCCAAATAATTGTCCCCCTGCCCGCCCCTGGCCAAGCTCCAGCGCCGCGCAACGCCTACACCATCTGGCAACGGGACAGGACGGAATCTACAGCCAGTGGTGGAAGAAGTGTTTTTTTATATATACTTAAGTAAAAGTATCAATGCGCAGTATTGAATTACTTCGCTGCAAGTAATAAAGAAAAAAGCCTGTATTAAAAATTCTACTTGAGTAAAAGTATTGCCATTAAAATATACTCAAAGTGCCAAAAGTAAAAGTAGTCATTATTTAAAAGTAAATACAAATAATAATATGTCAGAATCTTTCAATAATAGCCGATCTACAAGCTCATAATACATGAATAGCCTCAGAATAAAATAGGGCTTAATTGGTTAATGTATGTTTTGTAATAATAATCTGAATCTGCAAAGTAAATAGTAACTAAGTTTTCAAATAATTCTAGTGGAGTAAAAAGTACAATATTCAATCAAGAGAATCAAGAATGAAGTCACTAACATACAAGTACAAGCTGTGAAATGTTGACGGGACTTGTTTCGCAAATTGTGCTACGGTGGGGTGTACAATCTAACATGTATTCGCTCTGAGATGAAGTGGAGTAGAAGTATAAAGTATTGAAATATAATATAAATATCATCACTGTCTCCAGCACTGCACACTGCACCTGGAGTGTCGCTCACCTGGCCATGCATGTCCCTGATGCATGCACTGCTACAGCACACACACACACACACACACACACACACACACACACACACACACACACACACACACACACACACACACACACACACACACACACACACACACACATAGCAATATTTAACACAGAATGAATGAATGAATAAATAGACCACTTAAGCCGTCTATGCTTCGTCGTAAGACAATTAGTGGAAATAGACGATTGGGGATGTTTTTTATTGCCTATAATGACATGGCCAAAAATGACACATTTTGCATTTTTTTTAAAGTGTTTTGCAATGTGCCTTACATTCGCGCGCGCGCACACACACACACACACACACACACACACACACACACACACACACACACACACACACACACACACACACACACACACACAGACACACACACACACACACACACACACACACTCATTGTGATACTGATAATAAATTAAGTAAGAACTTAAAGTACACTACAACGTTAGTTCCATTGATCCAAGCAGGAACACAATTGATTGATTAATGTATCCTCGACACTAAGACTATCATTTCTATTGGATTTATTAAATGTTTTCATTAACCACTTACCCTCTATGCTTTGTAAAATGGACCTGAGTTACAACTGTACTTGGACCGCTTTTTTTCCATCGGCACCAAATCGCTTAGAACACCTTTGAACACCTTGGTAGCAGCATCCTCTGCATGAACAAAAATGCATGATCTTAAAAGCTGGATTTATGCTAAGTCCCACGCTGTTCTCGCTATTCACCGTATAGCGAAGTATGTATATATATATATATATATATATATATATATATATATATATATATATATATATATATATATATATATATATATACTGTATATACATATATATATATATATATATATATATATATATATATATATATATATATATATATATATATATATAAATAAATAGGGGGCTTAAGGTTGGCTCACTGACGCAAGAAGAATAGCGGCCCGTCTCTGTGCGTTTGGAAAGTAATTCATAAGAAGTTGCATGACATTGCTGAAGAGAGGCTTTTGGGACGTGTGGAAGTGGAGGAGAGATGTGCACAGAGAGAGGCTGGCTGCTGCTGCTGCCGCTGCCGCTGCTGCTGTGTCTCTGACAACTTGACAAGCTCTGAAATAAACCCTTTTGGCTGAATCATGCTTCACCCCTCTGCATTGGAAGTTATGTAACTCCGCTGCTGTTGATTTGATTTGATTTGATTTTATTAGACGTTACACACGAGAAAAACACATGTTACACCATGTTCATCATAGAAACGTCAAGGATACAGACACAGAAAAGTCTTGCGACTTGTTTTCATTGTGGTCCTTGGTCTGAGACAAACAACACTGCAACAAAATACATACAGGTAAACAGTACAATAATAAATAAAACAATCAATTACTACACTACCTACAGCATAAATACATATAATCACATTGCTAACATAAGTGACCCTACTATTCGGCAACGTTTTCTAATAGCCATGCTTTGACCCTTGTCTTAAAAAGGAGATGGCTGCTGGTGCTCTTTATGGTCAGGGGTAGCGAGTTCCAGTTAACTGCTCCTCCAAATCTAAATGAGCGTTTTCCCATTTCAGTGGTGAACGTGGGCATGGTAAGGTTGGAGCAGAAAGCTCGTATCTCTACGTTTTAACTTTTTTTTAAAAGGCGATCTATACCAGCTCGTAACGTGTCGGCATCGACGTGTCGTGAGCTTGTAGATCGGCGAGTTTCACCATTTTCTAAAAGAATCAAAGTGAACATGAAAGTGGTTGAAGGTAGGGCAAGGGATATTCCTTTGTTAAAATAGGTGTTAAATGACTATATATTTTCTTAGTAATCATTGATATAGAGTGTTTGTTCAGTAACAGGGGACACTCCAGCTCTTTATTAAACAGAAAAATGCATTTTCAGGTCGGGATACCAATTTTATCCAATCAGGATAGATAACTCATACAGGATACAGGATAGACAAATGCAATTGGAAGTGATGACACAGAGAAATGAGCAGACAAAATTAACTGGAACACTATGAAATTGAAGCTGATAAATGGATACTCTCTCCTGATTGGTTGACAATTTGCAACCCACCTGAAAATGTATTTTCTGTTTATTAAAGGGCTGGAGAGACAGGCAGACCCTTGTTACTGAACAAACTGAAGCTATAGCAATGATTACTATCACAATATAGAGCTTTTGCCTTTCAACAAAAATCTCACTTACCGTACCTATAAGTTTGTTGGTGGGTTTTACAAATATTAAACCAATGAAACGTATTAACACACCATTGGAACACAATGTTCTGTTTTGTTTCGTTTACTGAAAGCAACAGTTTTGGCCTTATAAGGTTTCCACCCAACAACGACGGTAATTTATTTTCCACCACAATAGAAAAACAGAGAGAGAGAGGAGACAGATAGATAGATAGACAGACAGACAGGCAGACTGACAGACATCGGTATGGTGATATCATGGAAATAATGATAATTCATATTGTGTAAAATGTGCCTCAGCCTTGCTCTCGTTGCTCAACTCACTTTACTAATTAAGTTGACATGAACCTTTATTCATCCACTGAAGGGAAATTCAGCCGACTCAACCTTTTCTTTTAAAAGGAACCCTGGCTATTAAGCCAAATATCTATGCCTTAATACATTATAATTGTCCTCTATAACTAAAATGTAAAATTAAAAACACCTAAATACTTTATTTATTTTAGAAACAGTTCATCTTTTACTCAAGTGGGGCAATGCCCGTCGCAAGTTGATGATGTAATTTGTCCATATTTGGTCCAGCCAAGGAAGGTGTTAGACAGGGGCGCAGCCATGGGTGGGCCTGGGTGGGCCGTGGCCCACCCACATAGAAAGCTGGCCCACCCAATTGATTTTGCAACAAATTATTTTTTGGATAAAAAATTGGTAAAATCAGGCAAAAATAAGAATTAAATAACATAACCCTAACCCAACCCTAACCCTAACCCTAAAACCAAAATAAAGTAACAAAAAAACGCCCTATAACCGCCCAATAACCGCCCAATAACCGCCCAATAGTCGTGCAGTCATGCACGACTATTTTCCTGTTCATAAGCTGTCCAGCCGGCTCTCATAGACGCCAATGTTATTTCACCGACTTCCGGTGTGAGTCTGCCACCCAGTGCGACGAATCTGACGGCTGGAATTGCATGATAGAGAAAATGACGTCGGCGTCTTTTCCTTTCAAAACCTTCCGTGGGTCCAGCCCTATGGAATTTATGCAATGCATGTGCAAAACGTATTTAACTAATTTGTGGCAGTGATTTGAGTTATAAATGTTCGCTTTAAAAAAATATGTATTCAAAGATTTGCACAAATGTTCACGATTTAAAAAAGATGCACAGATGCTTTCCCGGGTTGTAATGGGTTAAGTACAGTACCCAAGTAGAAGTACTTAGGCAGTGTCCTCTACTGGGTTCTGACCCATTCAGGACAGTTTCCTACACTCTCAGCGTGTAAATGAACTCTGCTCTGGCTTTCACTGCACAAAAGCGCAACGCAAGTTATTATGGGAAGAAAAGCGGGATCGATAACTTGGGGCACATAAATTGAGCTTAGATTAATATGCGCGTAAGCGCTTTGGTCGAGCTATAGCACCATTTGCAGCATTGATGCTGCAAACCTGCTGTGTGTAAATTGTGCAACGGAGGACATGGAGAAGAAGTATTCAAAAGTACAAATTGCAAAGTACATTTTCTTTTTTGTAATACCAATGAATTGCTGTATTGATATTTAGAACATTCAAAATAATTAAAACAATATATATACAAAGATAAAAAAATATATTTATCCACACATTTCCTAGGGGTTGTGGGCATCACTTCCTGTCGATTTCATTGGATGTCATTGGATTTGATTGGATTTGATTGGATTTGATCAAATTGACAGGAAGTGATGCCCACAACGCCCTAGGTCTACAAGCCCTAGATCTACAAGCTCATAGCGTGGCACCGAATGCCGCGCTATGAGCTTTTTTTTATTGTGAACATTTGTGCAAACCTTTGAATATATATTTTTTTTAAAGCGGATATTTTTTACTCAAATCTTTGCTTCTGGGGCGTCCCTGGAACAACATATTTTGAGATGGGGGTCCGCGGCCAAATACATATAATTTTGGGTGGTCCTTGAGTGGTTTGAGAACCACTGATTATAGCAACATAATTTTTAATTTTTTTTAACTGTTAGGATTTAGAAGACATTTGTAGAATCCTATGTATAAAACAATGGTTATAGCTACAAATATATAATAATTACAGTATATGCGTTCCCGGTCTTAATGGGTTAAGCAATTTGTTGCGGTCAAAAGTGATTTAGTTTTTTAATGGATCTGTTATTAGTGTGTATCATTACACACGCATCCATTACACACGCATCCGCTCATCAAAAATAAATTAATTTAAAAAACTAGCGTCATTTGTATTGTTGACCTATTTCTACCATATAGAGCAGGTTTCGTTCAATTTCGACCCCTCTGTCACATGGTACTATATTTTGTGTCATATATTTTGTGCGTGAGTAGGCTGCCGCGGCGTAGTGATTCTGGACACAAACATTAGTACCATGTGACAGAGGGGTCGAAATTGAACGAAACCTGCACTATGGTAGAAATAGGTCAACAATACAACAATAATTAATGTATTTTTAATGAGCGGCCCCCACCAAATCTACTAATCTACCGGAACTACTTCATATTTATCAGAACCGGACCATAACTCTGACCACGGGACTCGGGCAATCAATTAATACCTTAGCAACCACTACATTAATGGTAAGTATTTCCTACAGAAAATACTCAAAAAATCTGAACTAACCCTTTAAGCCTATGAATTCCTCACACTTGCCACTGCTGTGATACCCTACTGGCTCGACCTGCCAGTGAGGAGCCCCCACCGGGAGGACGTAGCTCCTACTCCTCCCATTCAACATTCTCCACTGACAGGCGCCGCCTGAACAGGCCTGAATGTGCAGAATGAAGCACATTGCAGTGATAGACGGGACTGCAAGGAGGCAGGAGTGGACAGCCTTGTCCTTGTAGCACAGTATTATAGTGGCAGACACACACACACACACACACACACACACACACACACACACACACACACACACACACACACACACACACACACACACACACACACACACACACACACACACACAGAGCGAGGTTTGTAATTACTATACTTGTGAGGACATCAACATTTTTATTAGTGCCATTAAAAAGAAACGATTTTTAACCATGAGCCTAAAAAAATTGCTGATCTAAAGCCCACAATGCGTTGCAGTGCAACGCATTGTGGGCTTGTAGATCTGCTATTTTTCAGTGCACGACACCAGTGCGCAACTACATATACATCAGGCATAACTCTTATCTTTAATCCTGATGTCTAAATGTCTAATCCTTCCTAATCCCAACCTTTATTTTTCTAATTGTAAACCTCTACAAATATTTCTTAACCCATTAAGACCGGAAACGCATCTGTGTGTCATTTTTAGATTTCTTTGGGCTATTCAAAAATAGCAGCTACACAAGCTCATATGAGCTTGTAGATATGCTATTTTTGAAACATCGTGATTTTTTTTGCAAATTGTTGAATATATATATATTTTTAAAGCGAACATTTTTAACTCTGTTACAACTTCTGGGGGTCCCTGGAACAAAATATTTTGAGATGGGGGTCCACGGACAAATACATTTGAACCATATGTTTTTTCAAAAAACTGTTAGGATTTAGGAGACATTTGTAGAATCCCCCAGAAGCAAAGATTTGAGTTAAAAATGTTATATATTCAAAAACCCACGATTATTCCAAAAAATAGCAGATCTACAAGCTCATAGTGCAGCACTCGGTGCGGCGCTATGAGCTTGTAGATCTGCTATTTTGAATAGCCCAAATAAATCTAAAAATGACACAGATTCTTTCCCGGTCTAAATGGGTTTAACCATAGAACAACCATTTAGGAAAACGGTACTCACAACGTCTATTTCTCATAATCTACTATACTTGTGGGCACATTGGCCCTCACAAGTATAATAACACAAACACACACACACACACACGCACGCACACATCCACGCTGTTGTCCTTGTAGCAGCATTACAGCAGCAGAGGAGCAGGTGACAGTTCCTTTGCAGCGGAGGGACAGTCCTGTCACATTAAATCAGCGGTTCTCAAAGTGGGGTCCAGGGACCCCCCAGTGGTCCTCGATGGGGTGCCAGGGGGTCCCCATGCAAAATTAAGCTAAAATAGCGTCAACATCTGTTCACCCACAATAACCCTAATATGCATTATGAAAATAACCGACCTGGAAGCTCACAATGCGTCGGGATGTGCTTTGTGAGCTTGTAAATTCACTATATCACTGGCACAAATTGCAGCCAAATACATGTTTGAGAAGAACTGCATTTAGTGACTCTCTCTCTCTCTCTCTCTCTCTCTCTCTCTCTCTCTCTCTCTCTCTCTCTCTCTCTCTCTCTCTCTCTCACAGGCCTTGTCCTATCTGGGTCTGAACGTCACAGAGGAGAAGAAGCGGAGGTTAAGACAGAACCTGAACACGGACCCACAGGGCACTGTGGCCTACGGAGGTACGTCTAGCACACACATACACAAACACGCACACACTTGTAACGCACCGGAATAGGCTCTATTGCCTTCACAGGTGTAACCAATTGTAGGCTACCAATGTTCCATTTAGTGTAGCACAGTGGTTCTCAAACTTCTTTTAATTTCCAGGACCCCCATAACTCTGAGTGTACAAATGGAACCCAATTTGGTTCCCTTTGTACACTCAGAGTTACGCACACCCGTAAGGGGCCATTTGGAACCCCCTCAAGGAACCATGAGGGTAACTGGACCATACTTTGAGACCCACTGGTGTAGCAGTGAGCCAACATGCACAATATCAGCCCCCTGACTCTGTTTGACCAGAGTCAGGGGGCATATCATTGGCAACACGTACCTGTGAAGGAAGTAAGGAAGAGGCCCAATTATTGTACAATGTGACTGCTGTGCATAGAGCCTACCTATCAAATGAACCAGTTCCAACAATGTTTACACCTACCTTTCAAATTCGTGACCAAAACTATTTTAAAAAACAGGGCTCAAATTGAAGAAAAAATAATGAAAAAGAAAAACCTAAGGTCCCATTTAATGTTGTTTGCGTGTTAATATGTTGTGTTGACAATGCTTTTCTATGGAAACAGTGTGTTGTTAATGTTGTTTGTTGGTTTGTTTGTTTGTTTGTTTGTTTGTTTGTTTGTTTGTTTGTTTGTGTTCAGACTTCGTGGAGGCAACCCGTAATGTTTTCCAGGATAATCTGGAGGAGGTGGGACTATCTCAGAGTCCCTTCATGTTCTCCTATCACGAAGCAGCCAGTTTGATGGACACATCTGCCTTCCACTCCCCTGTAAGCAACTCATGCCGATGTTTTTTCCCTTTTATTTGTATTTTTTTTATTTTTTACTAAAACTTTCTAATAGATTTTGTATTATTATTATAATTATTAACAAGATGAGAGTGTGCATGTTGGCTATTTTCGCTAATAAAAATAAAGAAATAAAGAAAGAACATTTAATCAAATTTGATTATTGATTATTTTTTGTTATGATCAAATCACATCAAAGTCAGTTTATCATCAACTTCTCCCACAAATGATATTACTGTGTGTGTGTGTGTGTGTGTGTGTGTGTGTGTGTGTGTGTGTGTGTGTGAGTGTGTGTGTGTGTGTGTGTGTGTGTGTGTGTGTGTGTGTGTGTGCGTGTGCGTGTGCGTGTGCGTGTGTGTGTGTGTGTGTGTGTGTGTGTAGACATATGAGTCAGAGAGCAGTTACAGCAGTGAGGAGTTGGAGCAGTTCCAGACGGAGGTGAAGCAACTACAGACTCAAATGAAACAGCTCAAGGTCATCCCACACACACACACTCACACACGCACACACACCCACACTGCATTTTGTCACTGTCAGGCCGAAACCTTGTATCTCCGAATGTAACCTTTTTTTTTTGGGGGGGGGGGGCTTTTTCGTAAATGCCCTACTTCGTTGTGCAAAAACAGCATATCTACAAGGTCTGCTTGTAAATCTGCTATATTTGCTTGAAAGTGGTTACGTTTTTTTCATGAATATTGAACCAATGAAAAGTATTAACAAGAGCTTGTGACAAAATAATAACTACATTGGATCTATATTGTTTTTTTATTTTTTACATTTCCTGAAAATTAACAGTTTTGGACATACAAGGTTTCCACCTGACAGAGATGATTTGTACCATTTCATTGGAGCAGCCCTGAGTGCATTCTTATCATCCAGTGCCTGGTTATATAAAGCTACTTACAGCAGGGCTACGGCTGCCCTTTAATTCTCATCTGAGGATGCCTTAAGAACAGTCAGTTCCACCGCATCACCATGAGGATTTCCTCAGGATGTTTCTATGGGATAACCCTTTGATCTCTGAGTGTTTGGCCCTAAGCTGCTGAAGCTGCACTTTATGCCTTTTTGAGGAGGAAGAGATAATACGATGGGTTTTTCGGGACATAATATGAGCCATGAGCTACTTGAACCAGACTTTGGACACCAAACAGTTTCTCTGTATTTTTTGGTATGTTGTGTTTTCTTTGTTGTCCATTTTGCGGTAGCTAACTAATGCCTAATTCATGCTCTGTCGCGCCTCGCAGTGTGAGGCGTTGAGGCGATTTTTACATGAATCGATTCCCCCCCCCCACACACCTCTAGAAACATTATTTTCTATCATGGTAATATGTTAATGATAATAGCTTTTTCCATACTGTCACCCGGCAACCAATATTCTCCTTCATAAATCACAAACTTATTCTGTTGTGCCACGGTCCGTGTGCTCTGACGTAAACACATGAACGCACGCACGCATTGCGCGCATGCACACACACACACACACACACACACACACACACACACACACACACACACACACACACACACACACACACACACACACACACACACACACACACACACACACACACACACACACGTTTATATTACCATACTTGCAAAGACATTTGTTTCTTTATGCTTTCCTTTTTTATGTACTTTTTTTTATGATCTTTCTTTTCTCGTGTAAAGCACTTTGAGTTGCATTCTATGTATGAAAGGTGCTGTTTAAATAAAGATCATTATCATTATAAAGGTAATTATCAACATTTTAGGACAGCAATTGTGTGAACGCCATTTTTAATGCATTTTGCCATTTATAATACATTTTGCCATTTCTAACCATAAGCACACTGTGTCAGAGGGAAAAAAAGAGCAAATCAAATACACAGTTGAAGGTCAAGTGTAGTACGTATTGAGATGTCTGAAAAAACACATTAACATAAATTCAACATATTAGCAGAAAATATAATGTTAACCAATAAAAACAAACAAAATGATGGTAGCGCTGTCAAACAAGTCTATGAAGCTACCTGAAAACGTTTAATCTGCAACACAATTTTATACAGTATGTAGTGGGGGGTCCCTGCTTTATCTCTCTCTCTCAGCTAAAAAGATAATGTTCTAGACCACCGTTTCCCAAACAGCAACCAATTTTTATGGGTCACTAGTAAATATCCCTTTAAGTTTTTGTTTCTTAATCTTGTTATTAATTATTATTCTAAATCATTTTCTAAGAATTTCCACAAAATTCACGAGTTCAAAATGAATTAAAAAAAAATCTAAAATTATTTCATAAATAAAATAAAATAATCAAAGAAATTCCCTGAATTAGAAAACATGTTTAAGAAGTATTGAAATGGCATATGTGCAAGCTCTCTACACATAGATCTGCTATTTTCACTAGTTTGTGTCACAGGCATTTCTCTTTTGCTTCTTGAGCTAAAAAGTTTGGGAACCACTGTTCTAGACTATAATACAGAAGATAACCCAACATCTCTATGTTACTAATGTTAGCCTTGGACAAGTACACTGTAAAATACTGATTCATTTAACTCTGAGGGCCTTATTTCACAACCGGCACTGAAGGTACAGCACAATTACAATTGCTGCAGATGTTCGCAATCAGCACAGTTTCACGCCCAGTACCCACACTGTATAATGTACTGGGCTCATCTGTATTCTAATGGCTGTTGTTGGTCTTAAAACAAGCAGTGGTATCAGCTCTGAGCTGGTCTTAACCAATCACAGCACAGATGTTTCCGTATATTACTATTTTGAGAGTGCATTGGGTTTATATCCGTAACATATCCGTGTACATAAGGGGTTCTCAAAGTGGGGTTCAGGGACCCTCAGGGTTCCTTGAGGGGGTTCTAAAATTTACCCTTACAAGCCTATTGTAATGACATTCTTGAATGCAGGCGCAGGTTTCAAGGGTGTTTATTAAAGTCCAACAAAGGTAAAAGTGCAAAGCACAGTTCAAGGAAACTAGACACAAAGGCAAACACGGACGGGACCGTGTGGAGCTGCTACTCTAGTCTAGAGTCAAACAATACTGCCTGCTGGCAGAGTGAACGAGGGGGGTATATATAGGAGTGCACTAAGGAGGAACAGGTGTGTAAAGTTAATAGGCTGGAGATGAGGACCTCTGGAATGAGTGCGTGGGCGTGGTCGTGACAGTACCCCCCCCTGACGCGCGGCACTGGCCGCAGGACGAGCATGACCTGGAGGCCGACCCCGAGGGCGTGGAGCGGGTCGATCGGGACGACGCTGATGGAAGTCCCGGATGAGGTTTGGATCCAGGACATCAGCAGCTGGAACCCAGCAACGCTCCTCAGGGCCGAACCCCTCCCAGTCCACCAAATACTGAAGCCGACCCCCACGACGCCTGGAGTCCAAGAGGGTCCTAACAGCATAGGCAGGGGCACCCTCTATGTCCAGGGGAGGCGGTGGGGCATCGAGGGGGACAGCATCAGCCAGGGGACCGGGAGTCACAGGCCTGAGGAGGGAGACATGAAAAGTGGGTGAAATGCGGTAATGACTAGGAAGTTGCAACCTGTATGATACCTCGTTGATGCTCCGCAGAACTTTGAAGGGACCCACAAAGCGTGGACTCAGCTTTCGGCAGGGCATGCGAAGGTTGAGGTTCTTGGTGGAGAGCCAGACTCGATCTCCAGGCTGGTACACCGGAGCCTCACTGCGATGACGGTCAGCCTGCTCCTTTTGTCGGCGAATGGCACGCTGGAGTCGGACATGAGCTGAATTCCATACCTCCTCAGATCGACGGAACCACTCATCCACTGCAGGGACCTCTGTCGTGCTTGGGTCCCAAGGGCACAAAGAAGGCTGGTAGCCGAAGACACACTGGAAGGGAGTCAGACCTGTAGAAGAGTGGCGAAGGGAATTCTGGGCATATTCAGCCCAGGGAAGGAACTGAGCCCACTCAGCCTGCCGGTCCATACAGTGGCTGCGGAGGAACCTCCCGAGTTCCTGGTTGGTCCTCTCCACTTGTCCATTTGACTGTGGACTGTAGCCGGAGGTGAGGCTCACTGCAACCCCCAGTCTCCCCATGAAGGCCTTCCATACACGTGACGTGAACTGGGGACCACGATCTGAAACAATGTCCTCCGGAAGGCCATAGTGCCGGAACACCTGCTCAAACAGCACCTCTGCTACCTGGAAGGCAGTTGGGAGACGAGTGAGGGGGATAAAACGACAGGCCTTGGAGAATCTGTCAACTACTACCAACACGGTGGTGTAACCCTTGGAAGAGGGAAGATCAGTAACAAAGTCAATGGACAGATGCGACCAAGGTCGCTGAGGCACAGGAAGCGGATGGAGTTTTCCCGCCGGAGCGTGTCGCGGGGATTTCGACTGGGCACAGATTGAACAGGATTTTACATATTTACTGACATCTCGGACTAAAGTGGACCACCAGTATTTTTCAGAGAGTGCCTGTGTTGTGCGAGTAATACCTGGATGTCCAGTTGCCACCGAAGTATGCGCCCAAGTCAGTAACTGATCCCTCACCCTTGCGGGAACATAGGTGCGGCCTGGAGGACACTTGGCCGGAATAGGGTCTCCAACCTGGGCCTGACGAATCTCCTCCTCGACATTCCAGAGCACGGGAGCCACAATGCGAGATGGAGGGATAATGGGGCTAATTACAGCTTGGAACTCAGCAGCATCATACATCCGGGAAAGAGCATCGGCCTTGATGTTTTTGGAACCCGGTCTATAAGAAAGGATGAAGTCAAAGCGTGAAAAGAAAAGAGCCCACCTCGCTTGTCGGGAGTTCAAGCGCTTCGCCTTTTGGATGTACTCTAGGTTGCGGTGGTCTGTCAACACCAAGAATGGCTCCTTAGCACCCTCCAACCAGCAGCTCTCTGTCACCTACATCATAGTTCCTCTGAGCAGAACTAAGTTTTTTAGAATAGAAAGCACAAGGGTATAATTTTGGTGGATTACCTTGTCTCTGAGAGAGGACTGCTCCCACACCCACCTCTGAGGCATCCACCTCCACCACAAATGGCAAGTCGGGATCCGGGTGCTTCAGTAGGGGGGCAGTTGTGAAGCAGTTCTTAAGACGATTGAAGGTGGCCGTTGCAGCTTCGTTCCATGGCAATCTGCGAGGACCCCCCTTGAGGAGAGATGTGAGGGGCGCCGCTATGGAACTGTAACCCCGTATAAACCGGCGATAAAAGTTTGCAAAACCTAAGAAACGCTGCAACTCCTTCACCGTGGTAGGTCTTGGCCAATTCAGAACAGCATCAACCTTTGGTTTCTCCATCTTCACCCCCCCTGGACTGATCACATAACCGAGGAAAGAGATGGTGGATTGATGGAACAAACACTTCTCGGCTTTGGCATAGAGGTGGTTGTCTAGAAGACGCCTGAGAACCTCATGGACATGTTTGATGTGCTCCTCCATAGTGGCTGAGTAGATCAGGATATCATCGATGTACACGACCACCTGGCGACCGAGCATATCCCTGAAGATCTCGTTGACAAATGCCTGGAAGACGGAGGGGGCATTTGACAGTCCGAAAGGCATTACCAGGTACTCGTAGTGGCCTGTAGTGGTGAAGTAGTGCTGAAGACTGTCTTCCACTCATCTCCCTCCTTGATGCGGATCAGGTTGTAGGCACTACGAAGGTCCAGCTTGGTGAAGACACGGGCCCCCCGGAGCTGTTCCAGAGCTGCGGGCACCAGAGGAAGGGGATACCGGTACTTAACGGTGACAGCGTTCACGCCCCGGTAATCGATGCACGGACGCAAACCACCATCCTTCTTGGCCACGAAGAAGAAGCTTGCAGAAGCAGAAGAGGTGGAAGGGCGGATATAGCCCTGCTTCAATGCCTCCTGGATATACTCCTCCATGGCCTCGGTCTCCGCGATGGACAAGGGGTAGATGTGGCCACGAGGAGGAGCAGAGCCAGCAAGCAGGTCGATGGCACAATCCCAGGGGCGATGAGGAGGAAGACAGGTGGCCCTCTCCTTGGAGAAAACCTCTCTCAGGTCCTGGTAGGCCTCTGGGATAGTGGGCTGAGAAGTGGACTCTGGACTCTCTACTGTTGTGAACCCACAAGATAAGGGAAGACATGTTGCACGACAATAGTCTGACCAGGCTGTAATCTCCCTCTCTGTCCAGGAAATGGTGGGGTTATGAAGTTGGAGCCAGGGGAGACCGAGAGTGATCTGGTGGACCGGTGCTCTTATCACAAGAAGCTGGATACTCTCACGATGCATAGCACCAACAGTAATGATGAGGGGATGGGTGATGTGGGTAATAGTGCCGTCTCCCACAGGTCTGCCATCCAGGCCTTCGATGGGAATGGGAGTGGTGAGACGGTGAAGCGGAAGGTGCAGGGACTTGACAAGGTCCTTATCAATGAAGTTCCCTGCAGCCCCGGAGTCCACTAATGCTGTAGAGACATCACATGGAGAACAGCTATCAACAGTAATTGGGACCAGAAAAGGTTGAGCACTAATAGCTGAGGGTGGAGTACTCACTTCAGCAGTACGACTCAGAGGGCTGTCTCTCCGATCTCCGCGGTTAGTGAACGACGCAGGTTTCACAGGACAGTCTGCAAGCTGGTGATTCTCTGCTCCACAGTATCTACAAAGACGCAGTTGGATTCTGCGACGTCGCTCAGCCGCTGAGATACGGGTGAAATCCACCTCCATGGGCTCTGGAACAGGCTCAGAGCTAGTGGCGGCTGTCGAAGGGAAGTGAGAGGGTCTCTGGCGCTCTCTGATGAGGTTATCCAGGCGGATGGCCATGGAGATGATAGCATCCAAGGAAAGGTTCTCATCTCTGCATGCCAGCTCTGTCTGGACCTCCCTCCGTAACCCTCTTCGGAACAAGGTGCGCAGAGCTGGTTCATTCCAACCACTGGATGCGGCCACGGTGCGGAAGGAGAGAGCATATTCAGCAGCAGTACGGGAACCCTGACGTAATTGAAGAAGCCGCTCACCTCCCTCCTGGCCCTCTGGTGGATGATCAAAAACAGCTCGAAACAGATTCAGGAACAAGTCGTAGGACCCGACCTCAGGTCCTCCATTATCCCAGACAGCAGTGGCCCATTCCAAAGCCCTTCCAGTCAGGAGAGAGATGACCGTAGCCACTTTGGCGGCTTCGGACGTGGGTGCTCCAGACTGGTGGGCAAAGTATAAGGAGCATTGGAGGAGGAACCCCTTGCATTTTGAAGCAGTGCCATCATACTTATCAGGAAGCGCCCACTTGGCATTAGCAGTTGGAGGAGGCTGGCCAGCTGGTAGATTGACGACTGGAGCTGGTGTGGGTTGGCCGGATTGTTGAGAAACCGTCATGGTGGTGTTCAGCGTATGGAGTTCCTTAAGAACTTCATCCATGGCAGTGGCAAGTAGATTCAGCTTGCTGTTGTGTTCGCCCAGGAGTCGCCCCTGTTCACCAACAGCACGCTGCAAACCTGCTGCATCCTCTTGAGAGGCAGTATTCTGTAATGACATTCTTGAATGCAGGCGCAGGTTTCAAGGGTGTTTATTAAAGTCCAACAAAGGTAAAAGTGCAAAGCACAGTTCAAGGAAACTAGACACAAAGGCAAACACGGACGGGACCGTGTGGAGCTGCTACTCTAGTCTAGAGTCAAACAATACTGCCTGCTGGCAGAGTGAACGAGGGGGGTATATATAGGAGTGCACTAAGGAGGAACAGGTGTGTAAAGTTAATAGGCTGGAGATGAGGACCTCTGGAATGAGTGCGTGGGCGTGGTCGTGACAGTACCACTAACAGTATACAAATGGAACCAAATGGACCCGTTAAGGTCCATTTGGTTCCATTTGTATACTGTCAGAGTTAACTCATTCACTGCCAGACTTATTTCTGGCTGTGTTTGCCCACTGCCAGCGATTTTTTACCTTTTCAACTGGTCACAGAAAATGTATATCCTTTATGATCGATTGTCTGACCGTTTATAAACACAAACGGTATTAGTGTGCGTCGCCCAGAGAAAAAACTATCCAACCGCGACCGCCCCTTGCCTTGTAACAGCATGTTGAAAAATAGCATGTCTAGCGAAATGCAGGGCAAAAAAAGGCAACTCAAGATACATACAGCTGTTTTCAGGAAAACGCTAAACAGGAAGTGGACCAACACAGCCCACGTGTGCAAAATATAATTTGGTATCTAGACAACGCGGGGGCAAGGTGTGAATTTAACCACTGCGTCAGGGGGACGATACGGGTTGCGCTTTTCGCTGGGCGCTAAGTGGCACTGCACCCATTTGTAATGTGACACAACAGGTGTTGTGTGTGCATTTGAAAAGATATGCCAGCTACCCCCATAAGAGAATATTGTTTTACGGCTATAGCAGTGATTCTCAACCATTGTTAACCCATTTAGACCTGAGGCCGATTCTAAAAACGCCTTCTAAATCCTGACCTAAGTTTTCTGAAAAACTTCAAATATTTATTCTAAAATTACAACAAATGTATGTTGCTATATATACTGTACATAGCAGCAAGAACAAATAGGGGTTCCCGCCCAAAATGGGTTAATTTCAAGGAACCCCGGTTGGATACCATTTTGATCTCTGGGATCCCCAGTCTACACTGTGGTATAATTCTGTCACCATTAGTACAACTGGCAGACCCAAATGCAGAAACAACACAAAGTTAAATTCCAAGGGAAGGAGGAATTGGGGAGGTTGGCAGTGTTGGTTTGGAGTGGTCGAGGGGAGCAGGCGGAGGTTGGTGGCAGGCAGGCAGGCAAGGCAGGTGAGTATGGTCACTGTAGAAAAGAGAAAGGAGTGAGTCACGAGGAGTACAAAATACAGGTTTCAAGAAACACTAACTAAGGCACTAGGAATAATTAGGACTAAATACAGTTGCTGGCAAAGCGTTACCCACACATGTGAGGTTGTGAAACAAACTGGCACAGTTGTGAGAGAAGACCATGGCTTTATAGACTGTGGAAGTGATGAGCTGATGGCAGGTGAGGTAGATGAGGGAACTGGTAACAGGTGTGCCAAGCTGGGAGCTGGAGCCAAGCCTATGCCCACACACACACCCACTCACTAAGACACAGGCACCAACACATAGGCAACACAAGGACACAGACAGAGACTGTGACACATTCTGTGTTCATTTAACTCTGAAAGTGTACAAAATGGAACCAAAATGGTTCCATTTGTACACTCTTGCTGTAGAGTTACAGACCCATACGGGTCCATTTGATTCTTAACTATCAATCATTTGGCTGGGGACGACCTGGAACGCCTTCAAGGACCCCTGGGGGTCCCAGGACGGCCGGGCCCCACTTTGAGAGCCACCGCCGCATGAAATATGTCACGATATGGTCACGACAATACATGTCAGATGGTCTTTAAATAGCCTCTTGAAAACATGAGCACCAGCACAATATTATTTAAAATGTCATTGTATTTGATGTTTTGTCTGGTGATACATTTTCTAACTTGGCCATCGGCTCAGCAGTGTTATAAATGAGGGTGTGGTAAATAATCCGGGGAATACCGTGGGATAGCCCTCGATGAAAGGGTATGAACACAGAGTCACAAGATCCGATGGGTATTTTAGTCTTCAAGTCTTTATTGATCAACTTCAAGAGTATTCACGAAAATGGCGAACTGAGGCGGTCAAATTACAGTAGCACTAACATCACACAAGTACACACTTTTTATACAGTAAATTCAAGACACGCGCTAGCTTCGCAGTCCCTCCTCCTCCTCCTTCTCTCAGCCAATCGGGAGCTGATGCGCTCCGGCCGAGCACACAGCGAGTCTTGCTAGGCTTATCCCCCCATTTGCATGAGGTTAACTGTGGTAATACAGTTTATGTTCCTGTGGCCAAACTATAACCTAAAATGGACTATTCTTTAATAATTCGTGTTCAATATGTCCTAAGCTTTATATTAAGACCACACACATTATACATTCACCTTGTATGAGTGATTTAGACAGAAAGAGATGATTAAATAGCTTGACCTTATTCCTTAGATTCAAGAAGAGAAGTTACGTACAGTTAGCTGGTTTCTCCTCCAACCACTTTTCACCAAGGTTCACTCTTGTGTATTTACTACAAAATAAGCTTTTTCTGTGAAACAAGAATAACTATAGGAATTCAATTTGAGTCTGCATGACTTCACTTTTACCACACTTCCTGGGGACAGAGGGAGACAACAGATGTTTTCACTTCGGCCCCCATCCTTACATAAAGACAATAGTATTGAAATCAGCCTACTAACTAACAAAAGAATGCTCTGTTGGACTCCAGCCAGCTTCAAACATTCTGTATACAATAGGACAATAGGTCTCTTTCCTGTAGGTAAACACACGTTTCTTTGGTTAATCAAATCAGGGGACGGCCTTCTTTGTCTTCCCAGGCCCCTCTTCACACTCCAGGAATATATGACCAAATGTCCCTTTCATCCCTTTTTCCTGTTCACTTCACCTGGGACCACAGTTGTTAGCATATGGCTTACGATAAATAGTATTCACTATTTACTCATAAATGATTGTCTTGCGAGATACTTCAAGGGCTAAATAAAGGTTGATCTATTGGAGACTACATCATGCAGTCCTTGCAGGTTTGCGTTGCTGAATTGATTTCCATCATCCCTTAACGGCTGAAGAGCAGTATGTGTCACTCTGATTGTAGACACTGGCTTTGTTTGACAACACTGAGGTTTGTCCACTGTGTTGCAGGTCATATTGAATTCAGAAATGTATGATAGTGAGTGGTAGCAGGCAGCTAAGTAAACAATCAGTCCTTTCTGTCTGTTGTTGATCTAGAAAAGGTTGTTCATGCCTTCATACTGTACCATCCCACTTAGATTACTGTAATGCACTCTATCATTTTCCCGTTTGGTACCTGGCAGCAGCAAAATGCTGCTGCCAGGTATTTGACTATAACACAAGAAGCGTGACCATATCACCCCTGTCCTGGAAAACCTTCATCGGTTGCCCTTCATCGGTTTGTTCCCGACCCCAGCCTAGATGGTAAGCGAATCTCGGGCATGATTATCCTCTAGCGTGAGCGGTTCAACGATCCAATCTCAAGCCTCCCGAAAATACATTCCTGTCCAGCTTAACTCAACAAACACAAATGTTGTACCGTCTGAATGTGTCACTGTCCTCCTTGTCCCATTGTGTTGCAGGTCATACTGAAGGACACGGAGCACAGCAAGAAGACACTGGAGGATGAACTGCAGAAAACCTCTGAGGTGAGGAGAGAGGAGAGGAGAGGAGACGAGAGGAGACGAGAGGAGAGGAGAGGACAGGACAGGACAGGACAGGACAGGACAGGACAGGACAGGATAGGATAGGATAGGATAGGATAGGACAGGACAGGACAGGACAGGAGAGGTTAAAGGGCAATACCACTTTGGTAGAGGTTTGGGTTGTGTAGTTACCTTGCCATGATCTAACTCCAAAGGTGGACAAGGAATCAAAAAGAATTGCTCCATTGATTAGAAATTCATCATTCAAAATATGCTCCTCATTGACTGACTCATTGTACAGTGAAGCAGCTCTCTCTCTCAGGGGAGGGGAGAGAGCAGAGGAGCGGGGAGGGGAGAGGAGAGGAGAGGAGAGGAGAGGAGAGGAGAGGAGAGGAGAGGAGAGGAGAGGAGAGGAGAGGAGTATATAGCCCTGAGGTACACCGGTCAACCATGTGGGGTTTAAGTGGTTAACTCATTTAGCTGGGGAACCATTGTTTTCTCTAAATCCTGACCTTGTGTTGGCCGTGTTCTAGAGAGCGTGCCTGACGGTGGAGGAGAACCAGCGCTTGAAGAATCGTCTGCAGGCGGTGGAGGGCGGGGCGGTGCAGAGGAGGGCTAACAGTGCTGAGCAGGACTACGAGGAGGTGGTCCAACTACTGGAGGCCGAGATCAGCGACCTGAAGACCCAGCTGGCTGGCAGCAAGAGGCATCCACGCAGCATGGAAGCTACCAAGGTTGTGGACCTTTGTTTCTTTGGTTGTAGACCTGTGTTTCTCTGGTTGTAAACCCTTGTTTCTCTGGTTGTAGACCTGTGTTTCTCAAGGTTGTAGACCCGTGTTTCTCAAGGTAGGTAGACCCTTGTTTCTCAAGGTTCTAGACCTTTGTTTCTCAAGGTATGTAGACCCTTGTCTCTCAAGGTTGTAGACCAAGGTATGAGCATCCACGTAGCATGGAGGCTACCAAGATATGTAGACCCTCGGTTAGAGGGTTTGTAGACCTTTCTTTCTCAAGGTTATAGACAATGTCATGCTGTGTAATTGTTTCAATGAAACGTTTCAGGGAGATGTTTATGAAGGTGTTATTGTGTTTCAGGGAGATGTTTATGAAGGTGTTATTGTGTTTCAGGGCGATGTAGCGGAGCTGAACAGGAGGCTGATGAACATCGACAGCCAGCTGAGACGATCTGAGCTGAGCCGCAAACACCTGGAAATCTCCAACAGGAAACTGCTGGGCTTCGCACAGGTATGTGTATATATATACATATATATACATATATATATATATATATATATATATATATATACACACAACATAATCATATGTATAATATAACATTTAACCACTTAAACCCTATATGGCAGTGGTTCTCAACCTGTGGGTCGAGATCCCCAAGGGGGTCCCAACAAGATTTTGGGGGGGTCCCCAGATGACAGTGAAGTGACAATTTAAGGACTTTTAAGACTTTTTTAATACCTCAACAAAAAAAACGATCTACAACCTCACACGATTCACAGCCCTATTTTCCGAACTAATAGTTCGGAGAGTAGCGACATCTGGAGGTGCACGGGTTCAGAGAAAAAAGTTCTGTGACAATTTGTAGTTATATCACCTCCCTTTCCAAAGAAACGTTTTAACGTCAAAAGGAGTACTGTGCTTAAGGCTCTTGATCCCCCAGGCCTAAACTCATGACACTGATGTGGACTGACTGTAATGGAGTATGACTCAGGTGTGAGTCAACTATGGTGATGCTCACCAACCTGCTGGGGCTCCCATCAGCACCGCTTCCCAACAACACAACACAATGCAACTCATCATGAGTCATCATGAGTCCAAACACATCTATGTTTACAAAGTCAGAGAAAACAAGACTCAAGACAAAAAGTTGACTACATTTGTATTTGACCCTAAACAGAGCATATGGATTGACTAAGGGCAGGTACACACTGTAGGACTTTTAAAGTGGTCGGGGAGTCGTCTGATCGTTACACACTGCAGGAGTTTATTTCTTGAAATCGGCTGTCATATATCATTGTGGTTTTCACACTATAGATTGATCCCCGACCAGGGATTACACACTGTAGGATAGTTCACTAAGATGCTATCGAGGATCAGACCCAATACATACATTTGTTTTTATTCCAAGTCATTTTAATCGATGTCTCCCGTGATGCGTCTCTCTCTTTCTCTCTCTCTCTCTTCAAGTAGGCTACGCAGCACTAGCGTTGCCATGTCCGCTTATTATAAGCGACTTTGGGCTTGTTTTTTTCTGTAAAGTTGCTTGACAGTTTAGTTGCTTATTTGGCCTTGTGTCCTAATGTTGTTTGAACCAGTTGTTTTCAAACATTTTCATGGCAAGGACCCACAAATTAATATTTGTCTGCAGACCTCCCCCCTTCTGAAAATATGTTGTGCCACAGACCCCCATACAAGATCTGTGTGGATTTGGAAAATATTCCACAATTTCCATCTTTTTTTCTCCAATATGTTCTTCTTTGAAAATAGCCTATCTACAACGTGAGCTTGTAGATCGGCTATTTTCAAAAATCCAATGTATTTGTATATAGGTTAAAAGTGCTCATGTGGCCTGTCGCTTTTGTTGGGCTTGTTTTCATAGATCTGGTTGCTTATTTCTCTGGCAAAATCTGGCAACAACAACAAAAGAAGGCACTGGTTCCCGAGTGACAGACACGCTGCTCACGCACACACATATTACACACACACACACACACACACACACACACACACACACACACACACACACACACACACACACACACACACACACACACACACACACACACACACACAGCTCACACTCTCTCTCTCATTCAGTTTTATAATGTTTAACTTAAAACAGGACTGGACGGTAATATTGCGGGGGAGGGGTCGGTCTGTTTGTTGCTGTTTGGTCAGGTAGCCACGGTGGCTGCTGTAATGTGCTCTCATTGGCTGTGGTGCTGATCTCCTCGCAGACCCCTTTCATACTGTATGATACTGTGAGATGTCTAGTCGGCGACATAGCCGAATAACTAACCTGGTAGTTATTTGAAAACGGTCGGAAAGCCGTCGCAGAGCGGATAATCACGGCCAGATCGTCTCGCAGAGCCTTTCACACACAGCGAGCATTATCTCGCCGATCAAAGGCCGATCTGCGTCAGATCGGGAGGTTTTGTCGGCGAGCGCCAAAAAGGTCGCCGACAGCATAATCTGACCAAATATCCTGCAGTGTGTACCTGCCTTGAAGGGCAAGACCACTTTGGTAGAGGTTTGGGTTGTGTAGTTACCTTGCCATGATGTAACTCCAAAGGTGGGCAAGAAATAAAAAATAATTGCTCCATTGATTAGAAATTGATAATTCAAAATATGCTCCTCATTGACTTACATTGTACAGTAAAACTTTTCTCAAAGTCACTCTTTTAGCACAAAAACGAACGCAAACAAAGTTGATTCAGACAATATAGAACATCACCAAACCCAGTACTGTTTTTTTTTTAAATAACATTTTCAACTTCCTGTTGATTTTGCCATTTTTAATAAGTAGAAAACCCGGAATGGATCGGCGGATCCGGATCCAGATCTTCAAATAGTAAAATCAACAGGAAGTTGACATTCTAATAAAAAAAAAAAACAGTACTGTGTTTGGTGATGCTCTATATTGTCTGAATCAGCTATGTTTGGGTTCATTTATGTGCTAAAAGACTGACTTTGAGAGCTGTTTTACCGTACAATGTAAGTCAATGAGGAGCATATTTTGAATTATCAATTTCTAATCAATGGAGCAATTTATTTTTTTCTTGCCCACCTTTGGAGTTACATCATGGCAAGGTAACTACACAACCCAAACCTCTACTAAAGTGGTCTTACCCTTTAAGTATCTCCACTCTGTAATGCCTGATTTATAGGTGCCTGTGAGCTGTGTCGTGCACAGGAAATTACAGTTCTACAAGGTCACAACGCGTCGTTTTAACCCATTACGACCAGGAAAACATCTGTGTCATTTTAGATTCATAGCAACATGCGTTTTACAGAAAGCTCTTGGGATTTAGAACAGTGGTTTAGAGCAGTTGTTCTCAAAAATAGCAGATCTGCAAACTTGTACATCTGCTATTTTTGAAAATTTTTTAGAAATCTTGAAAGTGTTTGAAATATATATATATATATATATATATATATATATATATATATTTAGTAAATATATATATACACAAATCTTCTCATCTGGGGGGTCCCTGGGCACAAAATATTTTTTGATGGGGGTCTGTGGCCAAATACATATCATGTGGTCCTTGGCACAAACACGTTTGAGAACTACTAATTTAGAAGGAATTTGTAGAATCGGCCTCAGGTCTTAATGAGTTAAAAATTGTCCTAACTCAAGCAGATGGCAAAGTCTACACCACAACGATAACGACAACGTTACTGGTGAACAATATCGTTTGGATCACTTTCAAAGTGATTTCATGCGCGATAAAAAAACACTGACAGCCAATCAAAACCCATCAGAGACGACATCTGGGATGCAATCGGTCTCGTTCACCCTCTGAATCAGTAATAGATTTGTTATTAAAAGAGATGAGGAGATGATTATGAATACCTGCTAGCTGGTAGGTTAGCTAGCATTGGCTACATCTATCTCGCCTCTTTATAATTAATAATCAGATTCTTTCAGCACGACAGGCGGAGATATATCTCTTTATGTCTCTCTGTCTCTCTGTCTCTCTGTTTCTCTGTCTCTGTCTCTGTCTCTGTCTCTCTCTGTCTCTGTCTCTCTGTGTCTCTCTGTCTCTCTGTGTCTCTCTGTCTCTCTGTATGTGTCTCTGTCTCTCTCTGTCTCTCTCTCTCTCTCTGTCTCTGTCTCTCTCTCTCTCTCTCTCTCTCTCTCTCTCTCTCTCTCTCTCTCTCTCTCTCTCTCTCTCTCTCTGTGCATGGTTCCACTGTTTTGCAGAAGGTTCATTGTGGACATAATTATCGTTACAGTTCTCGGTCTGAACTCCCCTTAAATCATCCTTCAGATGTAGGAAGCAGAGAGTGATTCACAGTTTAGTTTAACAATTTATTTATGTCCACACACAGGGACACAAATATTTTAGGTACAGTAAAGGTTACATTCACAAACTCATGGATATGTCCTCATGATACAACACGCATGTCACTCAGCACTCCAAGTAGCGGCGGCTCCGCCACATATGGCAGCAGAGACAGCACAATACTGCCAGCCTTTCTGCCGCATCTTTGGGCATCCCAAGTTGTCGAAACCCTCCAACAACCAGTCCGTGGGTATAATGTCCTTGGCTGGATCACCAGAGGAAACAAAGTTCTTAGTCTTGCACTGCTGCTTGGTGTTAAAGCGCTCTCTGTAGTCGTTCTCATGGGCCTGGAAGTCCACCCATTGCTATTTCGACAGCAGACGGACATACCGCTGGAAGGCCGCCGGGTCTATTATAATACACACACACACACACACACACACACACACACACACACACACACACACACACACACACACAGCTCACACTCTCTCTCTCATTCAGTTTTATAATGTTTAACTTAAAACAGGACTGGACGGTAATATTGCGGGGGAGGGGTCGGTCTGTTTGTTGCTGTTTGGTCAGGTAGCCACGGTGGCTGCTGTAATGTGCTCTCATTGGCTGTGGTGCTGATCTCCTCGCAGACCCCTTTCATACTGTATGATACTGTGAGATGTCTAGTCGGCGACATAGCCGAATAACTAACCTGGTAGTTATTTGAAAACGGTCGGAAAGCCGTCGCAGAGCGGATAATCACGGCCAGATCGTCTCGCAGAGCCTTTCACACACAGCGAGCATTATCTCGCCGATCAAAGGCCGATCTGCGTCAGATCGGGAGGTTTTGTCGGCGAGCGCCAAAAAGGTCGCCGACAGCATAATCTGACCAAATATCCTGCAGTGTGTACCTGCCTTGAAGGGCAAGACCACTTTGGTAGAGGTTTGGGTTGTGTAGTTACCTTGCCATGATGTAACTCCAAAGGTGGGCAAGAAATAAAAAATAATTGCTCCATTGATTAGAAATTGATAATTCAAAATATGCTCCTCATTGACTTACATTGTACAGTAAAACTTTTCTCAAAGTCACTCTTTTAGCACAAAAACGAACGCAAACAAAGTTGATTCAGACAATATAGAACATCACCAAACCCAGTACTGTTTTTTTTTTAAATAACATTTTCAACTTCCTGTTGATTTTGCCATTTTTAATAAGTAGAAAACCCGGAATGGATCGGCGGATCCGGATCCAGATCTTCAAATAGTAAAATCAACAGGAAGTTGACATTCTAATAAAAAAAAAAAACAGTACTGTGTTTGGTGATGCTCTATATTGTCTGAATCAGCTATGTTTGGGTTCATTTATGTGCTAAAAGACTGACTTTGAGAGCTGTTTTACCGTACAATGTAAGTCAATGAGGAGCATATTTTGAATTATCAATTTCTAATCAATGGAGCAATTTATTTTTTTCTTGCCCACCTTTGGAGTTACATCATGGCAAGGTAACTACACAACCCAAACCTCTACTAAAGTGGTCTTACCCTTTAAGTATCTCCACTCTGTAATGCCTGATTTATAGGTGCCTGTGAGCTGTGTCGTGCACAGGAAATTACAGTTCTACAAGGTCACAACGCGTCGTTTTAACCCATTACGACCAGGAAAACATCTGTGTCATTTTAGATTCATAGCAACATGCGTTTTACAGAAAGCTCTTGGGATTTAGAACAGTGGTTTAGAGCAGTTGTTCTCAAAAATAGCAGATCTGCAAACTTGTACATCTGCTATTTTTGAAAATTTTTTAGAAATCTTGAAAGTGTTTGAAATATATATATATATATATATATATATATATATATATATTTAGTAAATATATATATATACACAAATCTTCTCATCTGGGGGGTCCCTGGGCACAAAATATTTTTTGATGGGGGTCTGTGGCCAAATACATATCATGTGGTCCTTGGCACAAACACGTTTGAGAACTACTAATTTAGAAGGAATTTGTAGAATCGGCCTCAGGTCTTAATGAGTTAAAAATTGTCCTAACTCAAGCAGATGGCAAAGTCTACACCACAACGATAACGACAACGTTACTGGTGAACAATATCGTTTGGATCACTTTCAAAGTGATTTCATGCGCGATAAAAAAACACTGACAGCCAATCAAAACCCATCAGAGACGACATCTGGGATGCAATCGGTCTCGTTCACCCTCTGAATCAGTAATAGATTTGTTATTAAAAGAGATGAGGAGATGATTATGAATACCTGCTAGCTGGTAGGTTAGCTAGCATTGGCTACATCTATCTCGCCTCTTTATAATTAATAATCAGATTCTTTCAGCACGACAGGCGGAGATATATCTCTTTATGTCTCTCTGTCTCTCTGTCTCTCTGTTTCTCTGTCTCTGTCTCTGTCTCTGTCTCTCTCTGTCTCTGTCTCTCTGTGTCTCTCTGTCTCTCTGTGTCTCTCTGTCTCTCTGTATGTGTCTCTGTCTCTCTCTGTCTCTCTCTCTCTCTCTGTCTCTGTCTCTCTCTCTCTCTCTCTCTCTCTCTCTCTCTCTCTCTCTCTCTCTCTCTCTCTCTCTCTCTCTGTGCATGGTTCCACTGTTTTGCAGAAGGTTCATTGTGGACATAATTATCGTTACAGTTCTCGGTCTGAACTCCCCTTAAATCATCCTTCAGATGTAGGAAGCAGAGAGTGATTCACAGTTTAGTTTAACAATTTATTTATGTCCACACACAGGGACACAAATATTTTAGGTACAGTAAAGGTTACATTCACAAACTCATGGATATGTCCTCATGATACAACACGCATGTCACTCAGCACTCCAAGTAGCGGCGGCTCCGCCACATATGGCAGCAGAGACAGCACAATACTGCCAGCCTTTCTGCCGCATCTTTGGGCATCCCAAGTTGTCGAAACCCTCCAACAACCAGTCCGTGGGTATAATGTCCTTGGCTGGATCACCAGAGGAAACAAAGTTCTTAGTCTTGCACTGCTGCTTGGTGTTAAAGCGCTCTCTGTAGTCGTTCTCATGGGCCTGGAAGTCCACCCATTGCTATTTCGACAGCAGACGGACATACCGCTGGAAGGCCGCCGGGTCTATTGCTTCTCTTCTGGTAGCTGTTCACGGGAGGGTCGGCTGTTGGTAGATTCCACCGGTGAGAAGTGCCTTCTTGTATGCAAGCTACATAATCCACAGAAATTGCAAATGCATCCACTGCACCTACTACATTGACGATGGTAGTTACAACGGGGCAGTTTAAGGTCATGGCCACACACACACACACACACACGCACACGCACACGCACACGCACACGCACACACAGTAGAAACAGTTGGCTCCACACAGACATGACTGCCCAGACAGGAGTGTAGGCATTGTGGTCGCTGCAGGACACACAGATGATTCACTTCCTTCTCCACTGTGGGATGTTCGTCCAGTGATGGAAGAAGTACATAAGATGGAAGTAATATTTTGAAAATAGCAGATCTACAAGCTCACAATGCCGCTCATCGCGACACATTGTGAGTTTGTAGATCAGCTATTTCAAATGGCCATTTGTTAACAAAGCGTCACAATCATTGTAAATACTTAGCTTTGGCTATTCAAAAATAGCACGGCACAGAGTGCCGCGCTATGAGCTTGTAGATTTGCTATTTTCTTTAAATCGTGAAAATGTGTGCATATCTTTGAATAATTATATTTCTTTTTTTAAAGCGAACATTTTTAACTCAAATCTTTGCTTCTGGGGGTCCCTGGCACAAAACATTTTCAGATGGGGGTCCGCGGCCAAATGTATATCAATTTAGGGGTCCTTGGCATGAAAAAGGTTGAAAACCACTGCTATAGGTCAAGTGCTACTACGGGCTAAGGTGGAGTGTGAAGAGGTGCGTCTTCAGATTAAGGCGGAAAATTGGGGGAGTGAATCTGCAGTTCTAACTGCAATGGGGACTTCTTGCACTGCGGGGAAATAGCAGAGAAGATAGCAAAGTCCCTAATGTGAACCCATGCAGAGGAGGAAGTCGTCTCTCTCGGGTGGAAACCTTGTATGTCCAAAACAGTTTATTTTATTATTACGAAGAAAGTGTAAAAAGCCGATCTCGGGTGGAAACCTCATGTGTCCAAAACTGTTACTTTCCAGGATTCAAATTCAAAAACAGCAAAAGTAGCAGATCTACAAGCTCAAAACGAATCGCTTCGAGCTTGTGGATCTGCTACTTGTGATACTTTTGTGTGACGCTGTAGTATGACCAAGTGGGTGTTCATTTACGAAAAAACACAAAAAGTTATACTATGGAGATAAGAGGTTTCTGCCCGATAGCGACGATCTACAAGCTCACAACTCGTTGAGCTTGTAGATCTATTTTGTATGAGCTATTTTCATGACTTTTTGCACGTCACTCTTGTATGATGAAGTAGGGCATTAACAAAAAAAAAATACAAAAACAGTTGAAATATGGAGATACAAGGTTTCTGCCCGACAGCGACGAAGTGACAGTCCTCCTGGGTGAAGGGGACACACAGCTCCTCTGACAGCTAAGTGTGTGTGTGTGTGGCTGACACAGCCTGAGGCTCCACAGCCATGAGTACATCCACTGCGTTCCGTATTCTACTGCAACGCTCACTCTACCTACAGCACTGCAGCACGCACATGCACGAGCCAACCAAAGAACGCGCGCATGTACACACGCGACACACAAAAAAAGATTGGCCGTGTCACTCGCACTTTGACCAGGCGACAACCTTTCCATCTTGGAAATTAAGCTAGTGCGGAAGTATTGTAAACGCTGCAGTTCCCATTAATGGCCTAGAAGGTGACGGTATTTCCCCCCTCCTGCTGGTTGCAGAAGAACTTTCATTCCATTAAAGTCTATCGTGGGTATTACACTTGGTTGTATTACCGTAGTAAACATATTTTCATAAATACTTCATGTTTTCAGTCGCTAGTTTAAAGTGTTCTTTCAATTATCATCAGTGGTGGAAAAAGTATTCACATTCTTTAAGTAAAAGTATCAATACTGCAATATAGAAATACTCTGTTACAGCAAAAGTATTGGAATCAAAATGTACTTAAAGTACCAAAAGTAAAAGTACTCATTATGCAGAATGTCCCATTTCACGTTTTCAAATGTATACAAATCTTTTGAAAATAAAAGCTCACAAAAAAAAAGTAGATCGGCTATTTTCAAATGGCCGAAATGTATACAGGGCTGAAGTGGCTAATGTGTGTTTTGTAATAATAATCAAAATCATAAGTTTTCAAATAAATGTAGTGGAGTAAAAGTACAATATTTGGATCCGAAATGTAGTGGAGTAGAAGTAAAAGTATTGGAAATTTTAAATACTCAAGTAAAGTACAAATACCTCAAAATTGTACTTACTGTAAGTACAGTACTTAAGTAAATGTACTTAGTTACTTTCCACCTCTGATTATCATGATACTGTATGTGTTTTTTGTAAATTATGGTCCCATTCATTTTCAAATAAATTATAAAGAAGGTATGCTTCTACTGGTTCTACTGAGTGAAGACCCGCCCTCGCTCCCCTTCCCACCCAATAGCATTAGATTATTCGCAACCGGGAATCCAAGATGTTGAATTTGAATTTGCTGAACTACAGGCTTCAAAACGGGTCAGTGGAAACCAATGGGCGTCGCATATGAGAACGCGCGCCAACAATTGGCTACGATAATTACGCAGGTGTGCACACCTGCACGCGTGGCAGATGTTTTTGACACGGATAACCCTCCATTCACACATGAGCATGCATGGACACACACAAACACACGCAAGCATGCACACACACACACACTTACACGTGTATAATATATACAGTACACGCACATATACACACACCGTGTGCATTTGTGAGTGTGCAGATGTGCGTGCGTGCGTGCGTGTGTGTGTTTGTGTGAATTTACTGGCATATCAAATACTGCACGGCCATATACGTGTATATATGGACTCTACAATTATTGCAATAGATGTTTGTAATGTCTGTGCTTTTATTTTATTGTATCCCATTTTTCATTCATTATTTTTATACAGCTTTTGTTCAGGTGCTGCCATTTTGCCTTCATGACAACTTCGGTGTTGTCCTTGTATTTTTTGTTCACCGAGGAGGCTCCTATAGTCACCATAATTTCACTGGCTGCAGCTTGTAAGTGACAATAAAACTACTGAACCTTGAGAACATTTGGCACAAATGACCTCGCTTCACATTCATGTCCAACTGCCTCTAAATGCTCCGCTGGTATCGAGCTGCACTGCCCCCCGGTGGCTTAGCAACACAACTGCAGTTTTGTTTGTATTTCTGGAAGCCAAGTTATGGCCATTTGAAGTGTTAAACACTGCTGTAACACTGCTGGAGTGCCCCATATACGTAGGCTATGTGCAATTTAGGTTTTTGGTGTGACTATTCGTATGGCAGACCCCGGTGTTTGTGCCAAGTTTGGTGCCTCGCAAGTCCGGATGTTACGCTTGTAACATCCACCGTCGGTCCATATCGTCCACCCATTAGGCAATCTGAACACAGTATAAATATTCAGCGTTTTATATGTTGTGCTCTTGTACTCTGCAGCCACCGGTCCAAACAACGTCCCCTGGCTAAGCATAGCACCATGTTAATGATGCTACAAGCATAACATGGCTGTTTCGTGACCGCTTGTGAGCCGTTGTTCATCAATCCCATCAATCAAGTTTCATTTTGACAGATGATGCAAGTGGTTCTCAAAATGGGTGTCCGGGGTCCCCCCTGGGCTCCTCGGGGGGTTTCGAGGGGGTCCTGAGCTAAACGATTGCTAGTTAGGAACCAAATGGATCCTTAATGTTCTGTGACAGGTGGAACCTGATGGTACACCAAACTGGAGGGCCTTGAAAAAAATGAAAAAACTAAGGATTTATTTGTATTTTTATTGAGAACCACTGATGTCTAACATGAAGTGTCTTCTTTGTCCTTTGTCCTTCCTCAGAATGTCCACAAAGTGCTCACCACTCAGAGCTTGTTTGGAGGGGACACCGGGTAAGATGATCTTAAGACAATATAACGCTGTTGTCGGGCAGAAACAACGTAAATCAATGCCCTACTTCATCATACTACAAAAGAATCAAAAGTAGCAGATCTACAAGATCAAAATGTGGCACGAAATGTCGCGTTTTGAGCTTGTCGATCCGCAACTTTTGCTGCTTTTTTTTATTTGAATCCTGAAAAGTAACAGTTTTGGACATAATGAGGTTATAACCCGACAGAGACAATATTATAATGAACATAGGGGAACAGATGTGTGACATACTTCAAATCCAGTGCTCATTCAAAGTGAAACGTACTCTTCTAATGTATCCCCCTGTACTATGATACTTGTCAAAAAAAAATTGATTGATGCTGGTGATTGACCAAGATATGGCTACCATGCAGACATTATCTTGGTAAGGTAGGGTAAGTGATTTTTTTTGGTTATGATAGTACTCATTGCTATAGAGTGTTTATTCAGTAACAGGAGTATTGTCTCTCCAGCTCTTTATTAAACAGCATTTTCAGGTCGGGATACCAATTTTATCCAATCAGGATAGAGGAATCAGCCAGGATACAGATTAAACAAGTGAAATAGGAAGTGATGACACAAAGGCATGAGCAGACAACATTGGAACTGGAACACTATAAAAGTGAAGCCTCTCCCAACCTACTCTCCTGTCCTGATTGGCTGAAATGTTGTCACCTACCTGAAAATGTATTTTCTATGTATTAAAGAGCTGGAGAGACGGGGAGACCCTTGTTACTGAACAAACACTCTATAGCAATGATCACTATCAGAATATAGTGCTTTAACATTTTAACAAAAAACTACGTTTTGTTGTAACCAAAACGTATCACTTATTTAGACAGATGCTAGGTTTATCTGGTTATCCTAATTCCTTGAGGCACTGCACTGTCTCTCTACATTCTATGTATGTGAACGTTTACCTTTATTATTGTAAGTCACTCTGGTGTGTGTGTGCACGTGCGTGTGTGTCCATCTGGTTTCCAGGCAACCATGCTCCTCACTGTATACATCATGGTCATGAACAAATAGCCGAAACCATGTCCCACATCTTAAATGGGTGCTATGTATACAGGGGACTCTACATAAGTAGGCATGACAGAATAGTGGATTTGATATCAAGAGATATCACTTCTATTTTCAGGTCCTCCATCATGCTGTATAAGCATTCTACTGTGAAGCTGAGCATGTTTAGCCTGTGTAATGATGATTCTGTGTTCTCTAACATTTCAGCTAACAACCCTGATGTCATTGTTGTTAATGAAAACCATAGGGAGGTGTTCATTCTCGAGGTCGGCTGTACTTTTGATTACAGCTTAGAGGAAGCCTTCCTAACCAAAGTGCTAAAATATCATCAGCAAGAGCAGACCATCTCTCAGCTAGGCTACAGATGTAAACTTTTGGTTTAATCTTTGGTAGTCTAGGACACGTGCACAAGTTGGTTGTGAGGGGCCTTCAAATGGCCGGCCTCTCCAAAAGGAGGGCTAAACAATTAGCAAGGTACTGCTCAATATCAGCTATTATAGGAAGCCGCTCAATTTGGAGGAGACGTTGTTTCCTTTACCCATGATTGTTGACTGCTGTGCTTGACAAGTATGCCAACATTATTGTATGTAACAATGTTCTGCCTTATATGCACTTTGTAACTGTCTGTTTTCCCTTTATCTGACGTGCAGTCAGATGGCAGTGTTTATGTCCTTTGTTTATGTCCTCTGTTTATGTGGACATAAATAAATATTTCAAATGTGTGTGTGTGTGTGTGTGTGTGTGTGTGTGTGTGTGTGTGTGTGTGTGTGTGTGTGTGTTTGTGTTTGTGTGTGTCTGTTTTCAGGAGTAACAGGTCATCTCCGGTCACAGACAGTCCGGACGCTCCGTCTCCGCTGCCTGACCCCGCCTTCCAGCTGGCCGTGGTCGCCAGAGAGCTGGTGGAAAGCTCCCGTCACCTCAGCACCGATGAGCCAGGTACACACACACATTCACACATGCACACAGTCCTTAAGATACTGGTTCTCAAAGTGGAGGGGGGGGGGGGTCCCCAAGGAGTCCCCAGCTGTTAATAAAGGATCACAATCATTTGAACCCCTTTATCCATATTTTATACCTTGGCTATTCAAAAATAGCAGCGCTGAGAGCTTGTACAGTTTTTTGCATTTTTGTGTTTGAAACGTTAAAAAATATATATATTTTTTTAACTCAATTCTTCTCTTCTGAGGGGGGCACAAAACATTTTCAGATGGGTGTCCGCGGCCAAATACATATCAGTTTGGGTTGTCCTTGGGTTGTTTGAGAACCACCAATATGGGAACCCATAGTTTTAAAAAATGGAAAAAACAGCGCCCTCTGCTGTTTTTTTTCCTTTGAATTTGACTCTGGGGGGACCTCCCAATAGAATGTGGATAACAGGATGTTGGCCGTTAGGTCCGCCCTCAGCCCTCCAATTCCGGTCCACGTGTCTTTGTTTACATTCCTAACATTCCTAACTCTACACGTTGTAACAGGAACTCCCGACAGATTCAGCTGCAGAGCTTTGAATCTGAGAGATTAGAGAACCACTGACTTAAAGGGATAATTCACCCCCAAAATGACTTGTTTTCTATTGATTTGTCAGTGGAGACTTGAAATCATAAATATTTTTTTGTTTTTGTCGCATTCCTAAGCCAATCATTTGATGACAGGCAGTGGTTCCGATAGGAGACACAAATAGTCTCCTTTGTGTCTCCTACCGGAACCGCTGTCTACCGGTCCGCTGGTCATCAAATTATTGGCTTAGGAATGCGACAAAAACAAAACAATATCCATGAATTCAAGTCTCCATGGGGTGATTAATCAATAGAAAAAAAGTATTTTTTGGGTGAACTATCACTTTAAGAGATAGTGAACAGTGAGTGAGTCATTATTGTGAAATAAACTCCAACAGAACTCCTTTGGTACACTCAAGTTCACTGTATATTGCTAATGTTTATGGAAATAGTTTCAAGCTGCAATCCATATCGTTCATTCTCGACCCCAGGAAATTAACAGCGGTCAGAGCACCGACATTTCAGTGTCACCGCCAGTTAAAGGGTTATTTCAGATTTTTGGACTTAAAGCTGTTGGAAATACTTGCCATGAATGTAGTGGTTGCAACGGTATTAATTGATTGCCCGAGTCCCGTGGTCAGAGTTCTGGTCCGGCTCTGGTCCGGTTCTGATGAATATGAAGTAGTTCCGGTAGATTAGTAGATTTGGTAGGGGCCGCTCATTAAAAATAAATAAATAAATAAAAACTAGTGTCATTTGTATTGTTGACCTATTTCTACCATATAGAGCAGAAATAGTTCAACTTCGACCCCTCTGTCACATGGTACTATTTTTGTGTCATATATTTTGTGGGTGAGTAGGCTGCCGCGGCGCAGTGATTCTGAACACAAACAATAGTACCATGTGACAGAGGGGTCGAAGTTGAACGAAACCTGCTCTATATGGTAGAAATAGGTCAACAATACAAATGACGCTAGTTTTTTTAATGAGCTTCATGCAATACCTCTTGTAAACCAGTAGGTGTTCTACCCAACCACAGGATTAGAGGGTAGCACCACTGTGGCCCCTTTTCCACCCAAATCATTTTGGTTGTAGAACTGGAACCTTGGTGCTTTCATGGAACCGGCCGTGAACCGGCCGGCGGCCCGCACTGAATGATTAGAGTCCCCAGTTGCCCCAGGTTCGATTCCAGGCCTGGCCAGCATGTGTCGAATATGACTGGTCGAAGTGTCCATTTCATGGGGGAAATTCATGGCAGTTACAGTTTCCCATTTCTTTCTTTTTTTAATGAAAATGTTTCGCTTACTTTTGCCATAGTTTATATCACATCTGAATCCTCCAACCTGTACAATAGTGACACTTTGACCCACTTTGGTTCCCAATTCAGGGCAAGAAAAAAACAATAATTTTTTGGTTCCAGTTCCGAACCAACTTTTAGGATTCTGAACCAATTAATGTTCGGTGGAAACAGGTTCAAAATTTGAGAAACTAATTAAAGACATACTGACATATTGTCATACATTGACACATATGTCTAAAGAAGGTTAACCCTGTCTGAGAAGTGACAGGCGTTATGATGAATAAAAGTGCTACCCTCTCTCTACACAGGATCTAAATGTCTCAATAGAAGAGCAGGTATACCAAATGCCTTTTGTTTTTTTCTTCAAATTAGTTATCCCATGAAGCCTTGAATTCAGTAAATAGGAGGCCACGGCTAAACTTTAATACACAACTATAATCATTTATGAACTCCAAAACAAGTCTTAGTGTAATCCAAGGAGAACTACTCTCCTGCTCATAAGTGATCGTTTTAAATAGTATTGCTCTTGTTCAGGTCTTTCTCCCATTTACAACAATTCATTAAGTATTGTAATATTAGATCAGGAATGTGACAAAAACAAATCTCCATGAATTCAAGGCTTCATGGGGTGAGTAATTGATTGAAGAAAATACATTTTGGGGGCAAACTACCCCTATAACATACTCTACCATACACATGTACATTTTTTTATTTTATTTACCAAAAAAAAAAAGTTATGGATTGCATGGATTTAACAGTGTTCATAAATGTATGATCTTGATCTTGGATTGTATGTATGTGTGAGTAACATAAATACTATTCCCCCCCGCAGCATTACCGACCATCTCAGAATCGGTGAGGCCGGACGCAAGCAAACGCCACGTGTAGGCGACACGGGAACGCCCATCCATCCAGAGGGGAACGTATGACTGACAGAGCGGACACCACCTGCATCTCCACCCCCTAAACAAACAAACAAACAAACAGCACCACTTCTCCAACCGACGCCGCACTGTGACCCGAATTTTATGTTGACCATGAATTCAGGAAACAAAATCGATCAGACGTACAAACCGCAACCACACCAAACCCCCGACATTCGCCGGACACAGCCGATCTACAAGACTCAGGACGTGTCGCGGCGCGACGCGTTTTGAGCTTGTAGATCGCCTATTTCCGGCAAAAGATATTTAGCGTAGAAGGGGGACCTAGTATAGACCCCTGGGGGACTCCGGTCAAATAAGTATATAGGGCTTAAGTGGTTTAAACGCAATATTCCTCTATCACTGTTGTTCTTTGTTTGCGACCCTTACGAGAATGTCCCAGACCCACAGGCTGAGAAACGACGCCTTGGGGGGGCAGACAAGAAAAATAAATAATACAAATAAATAAATAAATAATAATAATAATAATGATAATAAATACTGCTTTTTGAAAATTACTGAAACAACTGAAACTTAAGTGAGTGTGAGCGCTTTGCAGACCGACTGCAAACATCTATGACAGGGTTTCCCTCTTGTTTTCTAACGAAGATTCTGGCGATCTTTCGCATTCCGCCGGAACGTGGCGGTAAGAGCCATAAGATGTAACGCACGTAGACGCCGCGTTGGCCACTTGGATCGTAGGACGGCATCGCCTCCATATTGGCAGGGGCAACTTGCCAAAACTGTGCGAAATATGTGTGGGTCATAAGCACCTGAGAATGAGTTATTTTTAACTTTTTCATTTTTTTTCCAGTTTTATAACCATTACTGTTACTATCTACATAAGACAGTGGTTCTCAACCAGTGGTTCATGGACCACTAGAGGTCCATGGCATAATTGCAGGTGGTCCATGGGAAAATGTTTTAAAATGTTTAAAAAACATATATTGTATAAAATGAATTCATGTATATATATATTGTACATTTGTTAAATGTATTAAAAAAACAAGTTGAGATAATATTTCATAAGTCCGTCAAATTTAAGAATTTGTGATCTTGGCTTGATATACTTTGATATGTGCGGTGTGCATTCAAAATATAGCAGATCTACAAGCTCACAATGCCTCGTACAGCACACGTTGTGAGCTTGAAGATTGGCATTTTTGTGTGCACAAAATTGGAGTGCAGCAGTATAAAACCAGCTTTGAGATCATTAATGTTAAATATGAATGAAAAAAATTATATAATAGAAGTGAATGTGTTATGCCTTGTTATACTAAATATATACTGTATATAGATGTTGGGAGTTGGGGTGGGGGTGGTCCTAGAAGATTGTTCAAAATATGCCTGTGGTCCAGAACTCAAAAAAAGGTTGAGAACCACTAACGAAAGGTAAGGGACTTTCTTATGAAAACGCACCTTTTTAATTTAATTATATCATACATATGTCTGCCAGTTGTACAAACCAAACCGCTTGAAAATTGGTTGAGAATTCAGCGAATTATGAGGATTTTAATGGTGGTGAGACCTCCTGCTTCAATAGGCATACATGCATTTTATGAGTTATGATGGTTTTCAATAGTGGAGATACCTCCTGCTTCAATAGACATGTAACGTATATTTCATAATATCATAATTTATCTGAAAAGTAACTAGTAACTAAAGTTTTCAAACAATTGTAGTGGAGTAAAAGTACAATATTTGCCTCTGAGATGTAGTGGAGTAGAAGTAAAAGTATTGGAAATTGGAAATAGTCAAGTTTTTTTAAGTACAGTACTTAAGTAAATTTAGTTTGTTACTTTCCACCACTGAATAGGCATACATGCATTTTATGAGTTATTATAGTTTTAATAGTGGAGAGACCTCCTGCTTCAATAGACATACATGCATTATGAGGCACGGCTTGCCCCTGCCAAAATGGCAGCCCTGCTGACGCATCGCTCCAATGAACAGCAGCGGCCAACGTGGTATCTACGTGCATATATCTATGGTTAAAAAATAAATAAATAAAATAAAATAAACATTTAGATGCGCTTAGTTTAAAAATGGGGTAGACTTGTATTTATGCTTCTGCTTGGTACCAAGGCCTCCTGTAGCACAGATAAAAAGCCAATGTTTGGATTGTAAAGCATGAGCTATGACAATGATATGCTGGTCATGTCCATAGAGCAGTGGTTCTCAAAATGGGGTCCAGGGACCCCTCTGGATTCCTTGAGGGGGTTCCAAAGGGACTCTTAGAGCGTGCAAATGGAACCGAATGGACCCCATTTTCACGCTCTCAGATTGAATGGCAATTTATGATTGGAATGACAAGTGTCGAGTGACGCGTTGCACCACGTGTCTCAACGTTTTGAGTTTCGAGCATTCATACTGTCTGGGACTCGCCGACACGCCACAAAACGCAAACAAGGAAGTGGATGTAGTCTTGTGCATCTTCCCAACCAATCACAGAGTATACAACCTTTTATGAAGTGTCTGCAACCTTTCATTTTTCCAGAGGTAAGCGTCGGTGGAGGACCTCCGCGACACATTCTTTGTCGTTTTGTCGTCACTTTTGTACGTGTCAGTTGACACTTGTCACTCAAAGCCTAAACTGGCCTTCATGGGGGTCCTTGACATAAAAAAAAAAACGTTTGAGAACCACTGCCATAGTGTCCTTCCTTTCCTCCTTTCCTGCCTTCCTTCCTTCCTTCCTTCCTTCTTTCCTTCCTTCCTTCCTTCCTTGCAGTGTACAGCCCCCTACGTACGTCCCAGCAGCACCCAGCACCCTTCATACTGAGGGGGTCAAACAGGGTGGGCCAATGCTAGAAGTCTCCTTCATTCATCAAATTTAAACACCTTCCATGTGGACATGTGATCGCTACTATTTTACAGTTACATGCCACTGGAGGTCATTAAAATGAGAAAAAAATGATAAAGTATAAATAAAAAAGAAAAGAAAATGGACATTGGTGTGTTCGTGTGGTTTTGTTGTATGTTACTGTATATATGTAATGTGTCTGTAATGTGTTTACCCGACATTCTCTCACTGCCAAAACGTGAATTCATGGGAAAGGTTTTACCAAACGGCAAATGTTTGATGTGACGGGGGCCACCTTCACGTCATTTGACGCCGTCCCGGTCACTTCCACATTCCTGGAATGTGCAAGTGCCGTTCTCAAACCCAAGACATTTAGATTGTGTCAAAGGTCATGTCTCACCTAGACGCAGGATCTGACACAAATTTCAATTTATCCCCTTAGCAAGCAGGCAAGCTCCATTAGTTCAATGGTTCTACACTTGCGCAGGAAACCAGGTTCAAATCCGGGGTAGAAGAGGAAAGTTACATAGTGCAGCTTTAAGTAGAAAACTAAATAGAAGGGGGCACGGTGGCACAGTCGGTTGTGCTGTCGTCTCACAGCTAGAAGGTCCTAGGTTCGATTCCCGCTGGGGACGCTGTGGGCGCTGGGGCGTGTTCTCTCCTGTTCCCTAGGGTAGGTACCCTCACAAAAAAACATGCAGTAATCCTGGTCTCTATACTGCCTCCCCCTGGTCAGCCGGGGGGCCTGATGGAGGGGAAAGGAACTGGTTGGAATAACGTGTTCCTTCCACATGCTACGTCCTAGCAGGGAAACTCCTCCCTGTCAGGTGGTATGAAGCGGCTTGCTAGCTCCTCGTGCATTGAAGGAGGTGTGAGCTCACCCTAGGCTGGCAGAGGGAGAGTAGCGCCCATAATTACATATTTAATTGGCACTGGGTAAAAGAATGGGTTATAAAATCGTGGGATAAAAAAAGAAAAGAAAAAGAAAATGTCTAATAACCACTAATACTATATTGTAGGAGCCATTTTGTTGGTTTGTTTGCACTTAAAACCCAGATCACCAAGGGGAACAGTATTATAATTGGAGTCTAGGTACAGCTATAGGTACACTGTAGGGTTGCATATAGGGAATTGCGATCCAAAGATTAATCATCTTAATCCATTCTTAACCATGAAAAAGGTATTTGGGAGCCTGCAGTATTCTTTATAAAATGTCTTTCCCCTACATATTGGTGTGAAATGATATCTGAAATATGTCCTCTCTTCTGCACTCCATCTGTGTGTGTGTGTGTGTGTGTGTGTGTGTGTGTGTGTGTGTGTGCGCACACACACACACATGCGTGCATGCGTGTGTGTACGGTGTACGCTTAAAACTACTGTTTACTTGAATGTATTTATTTATTTATTTTAAATGCAGTTCATACAGTGATAAATTTGTTTCATTCTAAAGTGTCCGTTTTTTTTTAAAGTGTCAGTTTTCTAAAGTGTCAGTGACAGTTCTCCTGTATCAGATTGTTGTTGAAAGGTTCCCTGGCTAATATGTCAAATTATGCCTTAATACATTATAATTGTCCTCTATAACCTAAATGTTAAAGTAAAAAGAATGCGTGAAAGATGAAGTATTTCTAAAATAAATACAATATTTACTTCATCTTTCACTCAATAGGGGCAATGCCCGTCGCAAGTTGATGATGTAATTTGCCCATGTGTGGTCTAGCCCTATGGAATGTATAGAATGCATGTGCAAAAACAAGTTAACAAATATATATATATATTGATTTGATGCTCATATTAACCTTGCACATAAATTCCATGGATTCCATAGGGCTAGACCAAATGACATCATCAACTTGCGACAGGCATTGCCCCTATGAACTATCTATGAACTAATAGATGAACTATTTCTGAAATAAATACAATATTTAAGGTGTTTTTAATTTTACATTTTAGTTATGGAGGACAATGATTACGTATTCAGGCATATTTGGCTTATAAGCCAGGGATCCTTTTAAGATAAATGACAATAAGGCAGAATGGAAAATGTGCAACACAAGATAGAGGTTCAACAGGTGGTGTTGATCCAATAGGAAAATCTCCATAATCTCCACAAACACCACAGAGGGAGATTCGTCAAGTGCTGGTCCATACTAACAGGTATGTCTATAACACGCCTACTGTAAGTGTTTTTGTTTAGTTTTGTTTGTACTTTGGACATTCCCACTAGGTTAAGGATGGAAATGCCACCCTACATTTTTCAAATCAGCCTCACGGTGGCGCTTTAACAGGCCGATTCACATTTTTACCAATAACTGGACCGATCGGCGTGAAACGTTGCATGCACCCTCCCTAGAGGCCAACCTCTGTCCTGCATTTTTCACATAATCAGCCTTTTATAATGCCCCCAGAAGGCCGCTAAACTCATTTTATGATATTACTCTTACAGATTTTGTCGATCCAAGCAAAATTGGTACACATTATCTCTATTGTCATGTGATCAAGACGAATCTGTCCAATGTTTTCATATCCCATCCTGATTGGATAAGATTGGATTTGCAGGAGTGGTCCGTCTTGAAAAAAAACGTGAAATCATGAACACAGCATCTGATCGTGAAACCTTGCATGCAGAAAATAAATTACAAAAAAAGGAGCCATTAGAGGAAACAACTAGGGGACAGTTCCTCATTCATGAGGACAACGGCTCAGCTTTCTTCAGGAGACAGGACTCAAGAGACATTTTAAATCTGAATGTTAGCTGGTGTGGGCAGTGACACTTCTAGCAAGAGAGATACTACTGTTATGTCTCCCAACACACAGACACAACATCCCTTCAGACTATTCATTAGACACTACATCCGTTTGTGTTAAGTGTCACTCCAACACTTACCACGATCTCTCTGCCTGCAAGTACAGATCAAACTCAGTAAACTTGACAATATTCAAATTAAACAAAACCTTAAATGTAAATGAATAAAGTAACAAATAGCTTGTAAAATAATAAGTAGAATAATGAGCCTATAATAAACCCCATTTGCTTCACCTATGGCCTCCACTATGTATTCCTCTGCTCCTCACAGTTCATGTTGTCATCTTCAACACTCTCATTATCTTTTCACATCTTTGATGAGGGCCTCTACAACATCAGTCAACTGTTTCCCTTTGTTAAAATACTACTAAATCCATCCAAGTCTAACCTATTTATTGTCTCCGCCAGGCCGAAAGGCATGGCGAGAGAGTATGTTTTACCCCCTGTCTGTCCGTCCGTCCGTCCGTCCGTCCGTGTGTCTGTCTGTCTATGAACAGCTAATCTCCCGCACCGTTGGCTTGATCGCAGCGAAACTGTGCACACACACTCTCTGGATGCCAATTCAGAACCTCTGACCAATTTTTTTCACATGGGCCTTTTATAGCGCCACCAGGAGGCCGCTTTTTGCAAAACACATTTTTCAGCGTACTACTACAGATTTTGTCCAAACATCCCAGAACACTATCTCTATAGTCATTAAACGAAACAAGTCTTTCAGATTTTTCATTTTCCATCCTGATTGGCTAAAAATGGCTTCCAAAGTTTGCAGGAGTGCTCCGTTTTGAACAAAATGCCTCAAATTATGAACACAGCATGGAATTTCGGTGAAACTTTTCACGCACATTCCCACTATGCCGAGGAAGAAATGGCACTTGAGAGTTTTCTAATCAGCCTCATGGTGGCGCTATAACAGGCCGATTCGTGTTTTTACCTATAACTGCACCAATCTGTGTAAAACTTTGTAAGCGCACTCCCTAGAGGACAAGGAACAACCATTGCCCTGCATTTTTCACATCTGCCTTTTATAGCGCCACCAGGAGGCCGACTTATGTAAACATATTTCTTTATATTACTCCTTCAGATTTTATCCAAATTTCACACAAATTGGTACACACAATCTCTATAGTCACATGATCAAGACGGATCTGTTTAATTTTTCATATTCCATCCCGATTGGCTAAGATTCACATCTAAAGTTTGCAGGAGTGGCCCGTTTTGAACAAAATGCCGCAAATCATGAACGCAGCGTCCGCAGCTACTAGAGATGCGCAGATGGCCTCTCACGTCATCCGAATCCGCATGTACAAATTAATTATCCGCCCCCCAACCGCAATAATTATATTAGCCAATTTAATTATCCGCACCAACCGTTTTTCCCGTATGTCAAAATATTATTATTTTCTGGTATTCCCCGTTAGTTGTGCGATGCGATCCCAAAATGCATTGATCTAGCCTATGGAATGTCGGTGCGTCTTTTTTCTCTTTTTTTTAAACCGGTGCTGCGCTGAACATGAGCGCACGTGCTCTGCTGCGCTGAACATACAGACTCTGTGCGGCATCCAACATACAGGCATCCAACATACATGCGGCATCCAACATACAGAGCGCACTGCTCTGCTGCCAGCGCAGCACCGGTTTGAAAAAAAGAAAAAAGACGCACCGACATTCCATAGGCTAAATCAATGCATTTTGAGATCGCATCGCACAGAGGCTGCTCTACACACTCACACAGACACAAGCACGCAGAGATTTAGCTATTTTATGGATAGATATATTAGATGTCATTAATTTATTTACCGCAATATTTCACCCGCGGTTTATCCGATATTAATTAATAATTATATTTGATTGACCCGAATCCACCCAAACTGCAGTTAACTGCGGCAACCGCGGCTAAAACCGCGATCCGCGCATCTCTAGCAGCTACCCTTTCAACATTGGCCTGTTATAGCAAATCAGCAAATTCCTTTTTATGTCATGTGTGGAGATTACATCTACTGGCAGTGTGAGGTGTTTTTGTGTCAGACTGTAGTATAAGTGTACTGGGTTCAGTCAGTGTTGCCATGTCTGCTTATAAGTGACTTTGGACTTGTTTTTCTCTTGTAAATATTGGCAGTTATGTTTTTTTTTGGGCTTTTTTCTAAAGTGTGGTTGTTTATTTGGGCTTCCTTCCTAATGTTGTGGCTATCAAACATTAACTAGTGGCTCTCAAACACAAGTCTGTGCTTCCCAAGTTTGGGTATTGAGAAGCGGCCAGAGCCTGTGTCCTGTCTGTTTACACTGTATACAGGTAAGTAAAACGGAATATAATGATCAGAATAAAAATTATATAATTGTTAAGCATCTATGTTGTAAAGGGTGGGACTAAGCTAATGTACTGCCTCAAGAGAATATGTTTTGAAGAGTGTTGTGCAATATTGGTTTGTGCTGCCTACTGTCTAGCCAGGTAGACAACGTGTCCCATACTTTCCTGTTAGCATGTTGTCACATGAAGGGACAAACACTAAAGCACAGATGGTGAAACATTATTTTATTTATTTTAGGAGGAATATTATCGATGTAATTGTTGGTGGAATTTGATTCTGACACGTTTTGGTAAATGTGTGTAATGACCAAATGGGAAAATCTGTTTATTTTTGAGAGATCAGGGGAATGTTTGGTTTATATAAAATCAAGGGACATGACAGATGAGCTTTATATTACATAAAGCTATTTTATTATTTGTGTTTTGGTTAAAGTAATGCTTTAACACTCTCATGACTGGGGTTTCACCATCCCATACGCTGCCTGACTTGCAGGTCAAAAAGACCGTTTTTTCCAGCTCTATAGATGGGTTTCCTGTTTGTAAACATGAGAGGATGATGCGCGCGCAGTGGAGGGTTGAGCAGTAGAGGGCGCTATTACCCGCAGCAGCTCTAGTCAAATGTACATTCATAAAAGAAATGGTCTTCACCGGGTTTAATGAAAGTAGATTAAATTATGCAGTTTGTAATATCTTCTTTACTCAATAAAAATGATTTGCCGGAAGTTGGATCTGTTTTTATATAATAGCAGCATTATGCCTATTATGCCTATAATAGCAGCATTATGCCTATCTAAATCCCGAATATAACAACAGAGTGAAGGGCGCTTCCGGTTCGTTCTACCCCACGCATGCGCAGATTGCGCACTCTGCTCTGTGATGACGTCGCGCGGAAACCCATCTATTGGCCACTGTCTCCCCTCTGTGCTCCAGACGAGCCAACACCTTCTCCCCCACACAGTGGGGGTTCCATTGTCTTTTAAATAGCTATTAACATTTCAACTGCACTCTGCTCAGTCAGTGAGCTCCAGTGTTGGGCAAGTTACTTTATTTTAGTAATATATTACTATTACTTATTACTTTCCTTTTAAAGTAATACATTTCGTTACATATTACTGTCTGAGCAACAGTAATATATTACATATTACTTTTTAGTTACTTAAAAAAAAAAGAAGCTAAAATTGAACAAAAAACAGATAGGATTATAAATTATTTTTCACTATTTAAGATATAATATTTCTTAATTATTAATAATTATAGCTTGGCTATTTTCACAAATTTAAATTGTTTTAAAATAATAATGAAAAAAAGAACATACAAGGTTTCCATCCGACATAGCGACAATATATGAGCCATTCTACCGAATTGGTTCAAATTCAGAGTTGGAAATTGTGTGAAATTTTTATTCTATTTTGGAAAGACTTTGAGGGACAGCGAGTGCATTTTCCGGCAGCGGCTGCTGCCGCGGAGCTGCCGGCGGCACCAGCTTTGGGAGTGTGCTGCGTTTGTGTAACGCAGTCCCCACCAATATTATTTACGATTCTGTGCCTATCGGTACATAACTTGGACGGCGCTTAGTCGACTAGCAGACCATCGGCCGGTCGTCACGGGCACTCGCGCCTGGAGGCGCTCGGGCGCGACTCCTTGGCCTCAAGGTCTGCTGAGTCGGCGCGCCTCCGTCATGGTCCAAAACTATACTTTATCGGCGGAAAAAAGAAGTTGACTGCCGCTCCTCCACCGGCAGTTCCGCGGCAGTTCCGCTGCTGCCGCTCCTCCACCGGCAGTTCCGCGGCAGTTCCGCTGCTCCGCCGGCAGCTGCCGCTCCACCGCCGGCAGTCACTGCCGGCAGCTGCCGCTCCTCCACCGGCAGTTCCGCGGCAGTTCCGTGGCAGCAGCCGCTGCCGGAAAATGCACTCGCTCCTTCTGAAGACTTTGACCATATTCACGTTGCACCAGATCTAATATCTTTCCTCTCCCAAAATGTGTCACTACCAAACATGTAGAATTACCTTAGAATAAAGATACTTATATGAATGTATTAATTTATTTTTTCATCCTCCCCTGTACAGACTATTAAAAAAAAAATTATGTAGGTGGTTTCTACAATTAAATACATTAAAATGAATATTCTAACTGATTTTTTAAAATTGAATTCTTAAGATTTATCAAAATTAAATGCTATATTTATTTGTAAAATGTATAAAGTTGATTATATTGATTTCAGAATTAATGATAGTTGAAATTACACATACACCTAACCAATCATTATCATACAATATTGGTTGATAACTCACTATCTTTGATTTTTGACAAAATAACTGGTGTTTCGGTTGTGACTGCACTATTTCGGTAGTGACTGTATTTTATGTTTGTTTATTATGTTTGTTTATTCAGATTTCAGCATGATCACAGATGTTTAAAAAGACAGGTGCCATTAAAAACACTGAATTATTTTGCTGATTACAATATAAAACTTCAAATCTAAAAAATGCAATTGCCTATCTAAAAATCTAGTAACATAAAACAATCTAACATCCACTATAATTTAAAAGTCTGCACATATATGGGATTGGTGATTTCTTGTATCTCTCAGTTCGGCAATGTAGAGTGTCCAGGTCATCTCCATTCCTTGTTTGGCGACCAGAGATCTCCTTCCTGAGGCAGGGTAGCCAGTTTCTGAAGTTGGACTTAAACAGCTTCCTGGCAAAGTCGAGACACAGTTGAGTGCGCCTCTCTGCTAGGGTGCACAATGTGAGGCTGCGGAGAGCCTCTGTGTATCCCGAGTACCTCCGGCCAAGTATGATTTTGCAAGCCCGTTTCTGAACTCTTTCCAGTCTTTTCGTCTGGTCAGCAGTTAAGGAACTGTGCCAGACTGGGACTGCATACTCCAGCACCGGACGCACATGGCCTGTGTAGATCGAAACCAATTCAGGGTCTTGGACCCCAAATTTCTTCAGGCGACATAGGACGAAAAGCTTTCTATTGGCTGAGGTCAACATATAGTCCACCTGGCTGTCCCATTTCAAATCAGCTTGAATGGTGACCCCCAGAACCTTTACTGTGTCACAGACTTCTAGTATGTTTTGGTCAATGGAAAGTGTTGGGAGGGCCGGTTTTTGTCTCATGAAAGTGACATGTACAACTTTGCATTTTCTTGGATTGAGTTTCATTTTGTGCTCGTTTACCCAGATGTCCAAACCATTCAGGGTCTGTTGGAGGGTGCAAGGTACCTTGGGCCTCCACGACTGGGCCATAGTCATATCATCCACATATTTCCAGTGGTTTGGTCCATCCTGGAGGGCACTGTTAATCAGTGCGAGGAAGACTATAGGCCCTAATACGGTCCCCTGTGCAACTCCACATGTGGGATATTCCCAATCAGACAGATGTCCCTGGTAGCGCACTTTTTGCTGCCGGTCAGTCATGAAGCTGCAAATCCATGGAATCAGACCCGGTCTCACTCCTAGATCAAGGAGACACTGCACTGCCACTGTGTGGTCTACGGCATCGAAGGCCTTGGCAAAGTCAGTTGTGATTACTGTGCACACTGAGCCTGAAACATCACTGGTCCTATACACAAAGTCCATTAAACTGACTAGATTGTGTGTTGTGGAACGGTTCTGTCGGCTGCCAAATTGCATGGGGTCTAGATTTGGCGTGATGTCATTCAGAATCCAGTTCCCAGCAAACTGTTCACATATTTTTGAGAGTTGAGCTGTTAATGAGATCGGCCTTAATTCATCTATGTTGCAAGGGGAGGATTTTGGTATAGGGACAACAGTAGCCTCTTTCCATTGTCTAGGAACCACCCCTTCATCAAATGAACTGTTGATGATATCACAAAGAGGAATGCTGATCTCACATGCAAACTCTTTCAAAATATTGGGGGGGATCATATCTGGGCCAGGGGATTTATGACAGTTGATGGAAGACAATCTATTATATACCTCCCATACTGGTATAGTGGGCAAAGGGGGGGATGGAAGGAAGGAAGGTAAAGCTGATCGTTCCAGGAGCTCAAGTGACTGGGACACTGTGATAAACTTAGCATTAATTGCATTGGCAATTGCCACAAAGTCCTGGGGGTTGATTCCAGGGACATCAATTCGGGCCTTTGTTAGGAGTTTTGCTGCACATTGATCTAATATTGTTGTGCCAACCCCTGGAATTGGCTTTTTCCATACCTTCCACCTTAGACTTGTAGAAGTGTTTTTTTGCTGCATATATTTCCTTTTGGACCTTATTTTTGTAGAACTTAGCCAAAGCACATGATTTTCCGGATTTGAAAGCCTTTTGTCTCTGGTAAATAAGGTGCTTGATTTTGGGGGTGATCCATGGTTTGCCTGATGGTATTGTTACGGTAGTGACCATAGTATTTTGTTTACAAGGCTGTGCCATAGTCACTTAACTCTTTTTGCTAAACATTCATTGTTGACATAACACATACACCTAACCAATCATTATCATAAAATATTGGTTGATAACTCACTATCTTTGATTTTTGACAACATAACTGGTGTTTCGGTAGTGACTGTATTGTTACGGTAGTGACCATAGTATTTTGTTTACAAGGCGGTGCCATAGTCACTTAACTCTTTTAGCTAAATATTCACTCATAACAATGTTATGAGTGAATATGTTTGCTTTATGTTAGAAATATAATGAAAAATGATCAATAAAATATAGTAATTCATTATTGAAGCAATAACAATAGGTCTCATCTTCCATATACATTTATTTGGAAGGACAAACAATATTTGCAATTAATATTGAAATTAAGTATTTTGTAACTGAAACACTTGACTAAAACATTTACAAGTCACTTGAGCATGCATCAATATTTTCACAGATTTGGCTTTTCGAACAATGCTTTGGACACTGCTGGGCTTCTTTGGACATGCCTCTGAGTGACTTTCTCAGGTGGATGGATTAAGATGATGACCGTGTCCATGGTGCACAGTACCATATATTGTCCTCCATTCGCAGCTGTAAAAGAAGCGTGGATGGATTGTGGATAGTACAAATAAGTTGATGAATGCTCAGTGTACCTTTGTTAGTGGGCAGCTCTTTTGGAAGGATTGCGCTTATTCTGCATATATGTTCCTCTTCCACATAGATGAGATTGACTTTAAGAGGTAGGAGTGTGTTATAAAGGGCTTTAGCTGTGGGCTTGTCGGACTTGTACCCCTAGCTACTTGTGATTCTGCCGTTAGCTTCATGGTGGCTCCAACTCCATAAGCAGGCCCTTTTCTGTGACCAGCTTCCAGGTACCTAACTCCAATTTACAGCAGTGAATCCCATCTGGAAGGTTCTTTCTTTGATATTGAACGGTCGGCCCATCACTGATGAAGACGTTTTTGGGTGTTTGGATTGTTATTCTTCAGGAACTAAATAATTGGTTGAAGTTGAACACAAATGGCAGGATGGTCATGTTTCATGGAAGGCGATAAGACATAGTGAGTGTACCATATGTCGTGTACACACATTATGTGGTGTACACAGACAACACTTCTAGCCCACATCTCTGTATCACAGCTTTTGTGACACTGATCTCCTCTACTTCTCATAGTAGAGAAGATCGAATGTGCATGCATTCCTTTTTCATAGTCCTCTGTCTTCATGAGCCACAGGTACCACCATGTGACTCCAGTCCCTGATGCACTTGTGGTGTGTTGGAGTGACTTCCTATACATGAGACGTTAGCCTGTGTGTCACAGCGTAGGTCTTCTGCAACTTTGCTCAAGCTCTTCAAGTTAATAACTACTGTCTGATCACCTTCGGTGCTAGGTCGTGTGGAAGCCCAACAAAACTTCTCCATCTCCTTTGTCTGTCTCCCTCTGCCCCAAATTTTGTTTTGGCATTTAGGTGTTTTATCTCTCCCTGCAAAACCACACGATGAAATAGAATGTACATGTTACAATTATGTACATGTTTGAAAAACTTACTTTAATAATGTCTCAAAAGCATGAACATCCAATTTTGTCACTACCGAAACAATGATGTCACTACCGAAACTTGAGCATAATGTTTCGGTAGTGACTGTTTTGGTAGTGACAATTTTAGCTAGTTTTTAGCTTAACTAAACAATGCTAGGCAAGACATGGCTTGCAAACACAGCTTTGAGCAGTTGTACATGGATAAAAAAACACATTTGAAGTAAAACCCAAAAGGAGTTTAATTGCAGAGTATAATTGCAGAAATGATGTGTTCGGTAGTGACAATCCTTAAAAATACACACTGATTGTCAGACTTTGGAAGACATTTACTTCTGACTGAAGTAAACTAGCTACTCACCAGGTGGCCATGATGAACAGGAAGTCTATGTCATTTCTTGGTGAAAAGTGTGGGAGTGTGGCTAAAACCAGGCTCCACCTATGGACTAAAACTCGTTGTGTTTCGGTAGTGACATGAAAACATGGGACAGCTTTTTTTATATAATGTTTTTTAATTTAAAGAAAATCCAAAAAATCAATCTTAATATTTCAACTTCCCTTTAAGATAAATATAAAGAATGTATTTAAAAACAAGATGTAATAAATTGACAAAAATCTTTTAGATATTGTTTTCATGAATTGAAATTTAGGAGTTAGGGGTTGGGACAGCCAACATATAAAGTATATATTTTTATATATTACATTTTGTTCTATCTCAATTAATGTATTGTGATTAAATAGATCATAAGATGATATTAGTACAATTGTAAGGACTGACTACTTAATTGTTTTTTTAAATAGTTTTTTCATTGTGGGACTGCAATTTCAACCAATTCGGTAGAACAGTCCATATAGCCTATATATGGTTCTGTATCAGTATATGAGTCCGTTTTAGCAGATTTCATTCTAATTGGCTAATATGACTGCCTATGAATTTCATGGGCTGGGTAAACCTGGCCTGGCGGAGATATGCCCTGATGTGCGCAGCAGAATAAGAGGTGAAAGCAATGAACTTAAACGACGAGGACTGGCCTGCGCAGCAAAAATGGCTCAAACTATGTCAAACTGTCAAATTCTAGCTGCTGAAATAAACTTTCCATTTACATCATTGTTGACAAACGAACAGAACATGGATGTTGTTTGCAAAAGGATTATTTCTTGTTCATTTGTTTGTGAGGTGAGATCACAGCTTCTCTCTACACCATTCAGTCAATACAATGACTGATGCACTTGGACACATCATCAGTGTTGTTACCTGGAGTCACTGGGTGTTTCGGGTCTTGCAAGTCTCTCGCTAGTTCTACTGAAACTGCAACTCTGTGAAACCCTCTTTGCATGAGTTATTGTAACATGTAAAGTCATGCTTATTATTGTACAAGTGTGCCTTAAATTTTTGACTGTGACACTGTTGTAACATTTATGTGTGTGTTCTCATATTGCAACACTGTCTCAGCCCCAAAATTCATATTGTGACTTATTGACTTGAAGGTGGGGGAAAATAAGGCACATGTTGACTTTTCGGGACTGCCGCACTCCAGGAATGCGGAAGACCGGAGGCACCGCCGAACAAGCTCAGGCGAGCGAGTTGCCGTGCCGAACACTACGAAGTCCGCTTGAGCCAACTCAGCACACAGGGACAGGATCGTAAATCACATATTCCCCAAAAGTCAACATGTGACTTTTTAGCCCCCCTTTCAGGTCACTTGTTTGGTCAAGTATATTTACTCAGGTACTGTACTTAAGTACAATTTTGAGGCACTTTTACTCTAATGGAGTATTTCAAATTTTCAATACTTTTACTTCTACTCCACTATATCTCAGAGGCAAATATTGTACTTTTACTCCACTACAATTATTTGAAAACTTTAGTTAATAGTTACTTTGAATACATCATTACATTATAAAACAAAGAGAGAAGAGAGCATTAAGACTTCAAGACAGCACAAGCTGAGCCCAGATTACAGGACTTTTACAATCTTAGGCTTCGTCCACACGTACACGGGTATTTTCATAAACGCAGATTTATCGTTTTCGTTTTTGTAAACCTCCGCGTCTACACAGCCCCGTTTACAAAAATCTCTCTGTCCACATGAAAACGCATTAAGACGGTAAAAACACAGCTGTCATCGCGATGACAGCCAAATATATCTTATTATTAAAGATTTATCTTTAATAATAAAATACAAACCAATGCGCTGTTGCGCCTGGCCCAGGAATTAAAGTGCTACGTCAATGCTGCGCCATGCCATTCGCTCCAAATGACACACTTCAGTTTTATTCATGGATTACAAAGGAAATAATGAACTGATTGCAATAATATAAAATGCTCTCAAATCAGTAACAGGTAGGTGATACAGATGTGTCCATCAAATATGGTTTTATTGAAAGGCAATCCAAGGTTAGAGCTTGGAATCCAACCTTCGGGGAATGTCTGACGTTGTGTTTTTATCACCGGTGCCAGTAGGCTATTATTATTATTGTTAATAGACAGGCTACTTTGCAACATATATGTTAGAGCAACTTAAGTGCTTGCAGAACATAACAAATTATTATATATTATTATTATTTATTATTATTTGGTCCCTCCGTCCCTGAGTCCCGATGAGACAGACAAATCCACAGCGCCTATATTTATTTTATTAAAATGTCAATAAAAATATGTATTCTCTAAATATTAATATAATAATATTTCCTGAATGAATGAACTTGGTAAAGTGTCTCGTAGGGTTGGGATGACATGTTGCTATAGTCATTAATTACCCCAACCAACATCGAAGCACCCTTGTGCATTAATCCTTCATTAATCCTCCTTTTATTAAATAAAATAAAAGTTTATATCTGTCTTGTAAACTTTCTATCTAATCTCTGAAGTGTCTATGTTACTTCTGTGTATCAATTATGATTTGATTACCACTCAATAAAATGCTATGTTGAAATGTATATGTTGAAATGTAACTTTCGGATCTGCGGCGCGCACATGTGTGTGTGTGTGTGTGTGTGTGTGTGTGTGTGTGTGTGTGTGTGTGTGTGTGTGTGTGTGTGTGTGTGTGTGTGTGTGTGTGTGTGTGTGTGTGTGTGTGTACAAGCTGTGTGACGTGCTGATAGCCTATTTTGTGGCCAAACTAGCAATAGAATACATTTCCAATCTTCCAAAAAAAAAACTATGATCTCATTTTATTTCATAAAAGCTAAATATAAGATATAACACCGGTGATAAAAACAATGTATTGACACAAGGAATTAACAGTCACACTTTTGTGGATTACAGTAAAATTGTAATGACAAATTCCGATCCAAGCCGTCAGACATTCTCCGAAGGTTGGTTTCCAAGCTCTAACCTTGGATTGCCTTTCAATAAAACCATATTTGATGGACACACGTATCACCTACCTGTTACTGATTTGAGAGAATTGTATATTATTGTAATCAGTTAATTATTTCCTATGTAATCCATGAATACAACTGAGGTGTGTCATTTGGAGCGAATGGCATCACGCGGCACAAATTGTCTTCTTTGAATAGACTATCATCTTATATAAACACAATAGACACAAGGAATTGACACTCTCACATCTGCTGATAATAGGAAAATTATAATCACAGACATTCCTGGAGAATTAGAAGATAGAATGTTGTGTGCCAGGCTGTGGCTGTGTATAGAACAGCGCATTGGTTTATATTGTATTGGACCAGTGCGCAACGAATAATGTTAATAATATTATTATAATAATAATAATCCTTGAATAGCAAACATTTCTCCACCACAATAAAGAATATGATGAATGCACATAGGCTATTATGTTGCATAATCCAAGTAAAAATGTCTCTAAAAACATGGCCTGAGTACATTTACTCAAGTACTGTACTTAAGTACAAGTTAAGTAAACTCGTCCTAACTATCTTGTGGCCTCAAATTAGTATTTTGTGGGCTCGAAATACAAATTCATCCGAGGCACGCATTAGTAATTTGAAGCTGTCACAGTCACTCCAGCGCAAGGTGACCAGCTCCCCTTAAAGTTAATTAAACCATAACATGACATGTTGTGGATATTCAGCCAAACTAGTGTGATTGAAAACGTAGGCCTGTATTCTTCATGTCCTCAACTCAAAGTAAACGGTGGATTATTTCTTCAAATAGACCGTCGGCGATCACAGAGGCAGCGAGGTTACGAGGTAACATGGGTGATTCACATCCAGTTGTTTTAGTTTCTATTGGATGTGATTTCTCCATCGCAATGCTTTCCCATCAAACAAAGTAGCCTATAGGTTAAATAGCCTTGCCTACTGTATAGATGTTTTACAGACAAACCATAGATAGACTATCTACTTCAGAACGACGTCAGCATCACCAGCTGGCTCCTGCCCAATGCGCAGCTCTCCACCGGAGCACAAACTGTCCTGCAACTTTTACTACACTCACTATTAAATGGTGATTATTGAATTACAAGAAGATGCACACATTGACAAAAATATGTTGTGGCTCTTTGGATGCAAAAAAATATTCTATTGTTTCTCGACGTCATTGCTGACATCTCGCACCTGGCTGTAACTTTTGGTAAAGCCTTTTCTATCAGAGCGCAAACCTTCCTACCTTATTGATTTTTTATTATAGTCCTACAGGGTTTGCCAGTGGGATTACCATATTCTGTGACGGTCACGGTATAAACTTTCTTTGTCAAGAATGATACCATCACATCGTACTGAATGGATTAGGTTTGTATTTTAATTTAACCCATTTATAGAGCAGTGCGCAATGTGCGCTCTGTGGAGACCTGACTGCTGCTGTTTTGCAAATAAAAAGCCCATAACACCATGCACATTCATGAGGGATAGCCTGCCCTGGTCAGAATGTCACAATCTGAACATTTATGGAGTGAGTGATTAATGAATGCTTAAACATTAATGGATAATGGCTGGTGTTTGGTGGGAGTTACCCATCTCCAATCTCCTGCTGAAGTCCTGTGGTCAAAAACACACAACGTGAAGAAGAGCTCCTGCGCTTATGTCGGTTATATATAACTGTAGGCTACCCAAGTTGAGAGACCGCTCTCTCCATGAAAATATTCCAGCTAAATCCTTTAGATCTGTATGACTGTTATGGCACTTTTTAAATGGGTGAATGATTAAGCATCTAACTTATAACATTGTAAATATGTTAGATTGTTTTTAAATCGCTTGATTTTAATTGCTTGTAGGCCAATAATGTAATTATGTCACTTGGAAATATTTGATAAATGAGTGCCTGTGTCCCACAACCCAGTAGCCTATTAAATGGCGATTTTTTAAAATTATAAAAATGCAGATTTGAATGCACATCACTTGTTGGGGTGCTGGGTTAAAAAGAGGAGCATGAAAAGGTCATTGTATGAAATTTACTGGAGCGACGAGTCTACACGTTTGATTTGATTGTTAATTATGATTGACAGAGTAACATTAATTTTGCAAAATGTTTCTTCGTGCAAACTCAATTTTGTTTATTCATAGGCCTACAGAATATAATTCGTTCCTATACGTAGAACATAGCCTACCATTAATGGAAGACAAGTGTATGCGCGGTCAACATGCAATGGCAGTGAGGAAAGGAATATTAAATAAATGATGTAGGCTATAGGCTAATTATTATATCATATTATATTATATTACAGTACTCTCAACTGCGCATGCTTATAATGTGAAAAACTCCGTTTACGCCGCCCACACGGCGACGCATAAACGCCGTTTTTAGAAATCTACACTGTGGCCGGAGTTTTCAAAAAGATGCGTTTACATGGACCAAAAACGCGTTTGCGTGTGGACGAACCCCCCAAAACGCATATAAAAAGCTACGTTTATGAAAATACCCGTGTACGTGTGGACGAAGCCTTAAACTGTTTGGAAATCTGGCAATATATTTTTTTAGTAATGGTGCATCACACACTACAGGGGGCATCCCGACAATTTTCAAACATGTTTGATATTTTTCTGGATCGCTACTGTCCAAGTGGAACGGCACTTACACGGTGGGAGTCGCTCGCGGCCAAGAGAAAGACAGTCTACAACATTTTCACGAATAAACATTGTTCAACAATTCAACTATTCTCAAACTCCAACAGCAAATAAACACATTATCAAAGGACATTTGAACATAATGAAAATAAGTAAAAACAAATGACAATAGGAGTAAAATTACAAGGTAAAATGACCATAGAGCTTTGGGTGACACGTGCAATGAAGACCTACAGCTCTATTCTGTGCCAGTTTTCCCAGCCGCAACGCTACCCTTAACCTGATAATGGAGCTGCGCCGCCCCAATAGGTTATTCTAGCACCTGCTCTACCCGTCACCATTATGCCGACGCCGTTATTTGCGCGTGGAGGTGTGCCCGTGGGCGTGTTGTTGCTATATCCCCCACATTGCAATTCTACAGACACACATGGGTACGGCTTGGGGACGGGGGATAGTGGATTCTAGAAGCACCCGCTGGTTTATAAAATCACCCGTCAAGTGCACACAGACACTACAATGGCTTTGTGCGTTGGACCATGAGCCGTGTTGCCAGCCTTGGAGAGAAATAAGCAACCGCAGTCCGCAGGTCTATGAAAACAAAAAGAAGCAACTCTAAGGCCACATGAGCACTTCAAACTACTAACTAGAGCTTTCATATCCCCTACATATTTCAGCCCGGCTCGACTAATAATTGACAAATTAGACCCAGCCCAGCCCTTATTTCTCATTAAATCTTGGTAATTCGTTAAGAACAGGAGTCATTCTACCCTAACAGTCTATATTTTATTTAAAAAACAGCTTGGAGCAAATAGGGCTATATAAATATATACACTGCCCCATAACCATTTTAAAAATGATTATGGTTATTCTATGAAATATATGTTTCATAGAATAACCGTAATCATTTTTGCAATGGAGAAATCACATCAAATGTTACCTTCTGGCCGCTGCCTGTGCTTTCATTTGAAGAAATAATCCAACATTTATTTTGAGGTGAAAAAGACATGAAGAAAGTTCTGAAGATCCATTATTTATGTCATGTTATGGTTTAAACTTTAAAGGGAGCTCTCTACTGCTGCGTCATGACAAGACAGTGATTGATTTGACCTAGGCTACTTTAGCGTTGCGCTGCCCTGTTGATTAATTATTTGGCATCAGCTGTGTAGGAATATATAACTATTTTAAATGGCTTTCATATACTCTTGGGGATCTGACTAATATGACAAGTTGCTTATTGTGAACACAATAGCCTACGCTACAAATTAATTAATATGTGAATTTATTTGGATGTAAAAAAAACTTAGACCCGGCTCAGCCGGTGCCGACGGGCCGGGTCGGGTCCCGTTGGGTTTGGGCTAAAATCTTAAGCACTTACATTTTTTATAAGATGATCGGATCATAGTGTGATTTTCATTTTGGCTGCTGTCTCATTAAACCCATGCTGCGGGACGTGCGGGTGAATATTATATTATAGCCTATATTATATATATTAGCCTATATTATTATTATATTCCCCGCGTAAACGCTACGTTCATGACCCCCCAAAATAACCATATTTGAACTGGGGACCCCCCCGTTTTGTTTGACTCGGTTCCACAGATAAATATTGTGAAAATAGCAGATCTACAAGCTCGCCAGGCGTTGGGTGCTCCATTGTGGTCTCGACCCACAGGTTGAGAACCACTGCATTAAAAGCTCCAAGCAAGTTACATGTCTAGTATGTTGTTGACCACGTAATGTAATGTTTTTGGTTTAGTGATAGGCTACTCATTGTATGCTGTCCAAAATAACAGATCTGTAAGCTGTCGACACGACATGACGCAGCGCCGTTGATAGCTTGTATGTCTGTTATTTTGGGTAGGCGACGCACATACGCATCGCAGCAATGTGTCTGGGTTTGAGAGGCTTTGATTGATGTAAACTTAAAGTTTAGCTCTGTTCGGGATTACTGAACAAAGGTGGATGATGAAAGATAACGGGGACAATATGGATGTAAGTTAACTTTAACTGCGTCACTTCAGAGGAAACTATGGAGCAACTTCAGAGATGTTTACACACCCCTGGAATCCATTAGAACGGTGGAAATAGAACGATAACAGCCAACGTGAGTACATAGGCTATAGACCTTTCCTAAAACTGTCCAATTTATTATACCCATGTGCTACTGTTTGTCTGTGTACCACGTAGGAGCGTTGTCGCAACATGATGTAATTAATTATTTGGGAGCAGCCAGTGTGTACCAATAGTATACATATTTTAAATGGCTTTCATATACTATTCCGGATCTGACTAATATGACAAGCTTATTGTGAACACAATAGGCTACAAATTAATATAAAAATGTATTTGGATAAAAAAAAAAAAAAGAAGGAAAACAAGCCCAATGTGGCTTATAATAATCAGACCAGGCAACAGTGCAGACAGGTAGATAGGCTAGCTAGAGCATATATTGGATCGGGATGACGGCTAGCGCAGTCTTCTCTTAAAGGCAATGGCTTCTGGCACGGTGATTGGTTTTATCATTGTAACGCCCAAACCACACCTATGCATAATGTAACGGGTAGCTCAGGTGTTTGGCGGGTGAGGGGGGTGCCATAGAATACCGAATTTTGCGGGGAAACGCCTCTTGCCTAGTCCGAAATCCCTAATTAGTGGTTTGTTCAAATTCCCCCGTGAATAGGGCCCCAAATGACAAACATGATTTAGCTTTGTTCACTGCAGTATAATACATCACATCTGATACAACTATAACATTATTATCTCCGCCAGGCCAAAGGACAGGTACGGAGATTATGTTTTTACAGCTGTGTGCATGCAAAATGAATCGACTAATCAGAGCCAAATTAGTCATGCCATTGGGCCAAGGAATTCACTCCACCCCAAATGTGTCAAATGCCTCATGGTGGTGCTATACCAGCCCCAGTACTTTCTTCTTTTGAACCGTAGGTTGTACAATCAAATGCAAATTTCACAAGATTTCTTGGATTGTGTGGGCCATGCCCATTTTCGCTATATTTTCCACCATTTAGCATGTTCTTCAAAATCCACTCTTTGCTACTAATCTAATGTTAATTCCATGTAGATGGGCCTCTATAGATGAGTCCACAGAGCGGCAATCATATAACTGCAGTGTCAAGCAGCTGCCGCCTCTGCACCGCGACACCGCAGGTACAGGCAGCGCTCTGAGAGATTTGTGTGCACCTCGAAAAGCACTTTCACTTCTGAGCATAGGGGGCACCTAAATGTGAAAAGTTGAACCGCATAGCCAACTCTCCACTGCACCGATATCGGCCCTACTCGGCCGCGGAAGGTGATGGAAAGCGTCTCCTGCCGACAACCTGTTGTAGATAGCGACCGAGCAGGTTCGGTCGTGTCCCGACCGGTAGAGCCGCCGATAGCC